>NC_053157.1:232825484-233125484 GCF_016835505.1 Polypterus senegalus | reverse complement strand
TCCTGCTGGAAGTAGCCATCAGAGGATGGGTACATGGTGGTCATGAAGGGATGGACATGGTCAGAAACAATGCTCAGGTAGCCCGTGACATTTAAATGATGCCCAATTGGCACTAAGGGGCCTAAAGTGTGCCAAGAAAACATCCCCACACCATTACACCACCACCACCAGCCTGCACAGTGGTAACAAGGCATGATGGATCCATGTTCTCATTCTGTTTACGCCAAATTCTGACTCTACCATTTGAATGTCTCAACAGAAATCGAGACTCATCAGACCAGGCAACATTTCTCCAGTCTTCAACTGTCCAATTTTGGTGAGCTCGTGCAAATTGTAGCCTCTTTTTCCTATTTGTAGTGGAGATGAGTGGTACCCGGTGGGGTCTTCTGCTGTTGTAGCCCATCTGCCTCAAGGTTGTGGCTTCACAAATGCTTTGCTGCATACCTCGGTTGTAACGAGTGGTTATTTCAGTCAAAGTTGCTCTTCTATCAGCTTGAATCAGTCGGCCCATTCTCCTCTGACCTCTAGCATCAACAAGGCATTTTCGCCCACAGGACTGCCGCATACTGGATGTTTTTCCCTTTTCACACCATTCTTTGTAAACCCTAGAAATGGTTGTGCGTGAAAATCCCAGTAACTGAGCAGATTGTGAAATACTCAGACCGGCCCGTCTGGCACCAACAACCATGCCACGCTCAGAATTGCTTAAATCACCTTTCTTTCCCATTCTGACATTCAGTTTGGAGTTCAGGAGATTGTCTTGACCAGGACCACACCCCTAAATGCATTGAAGCAACTGCCATGTGATTGGTTGATTAGATAATTGCATGAATGAGAAATTGAACAGGTGTTCCTGATAATCCTTTAGGTGAGTGTGTGTGTGTGTGTATATATATGTATATGTGTATAATATAATGCCTTTCCTATCTATCTATATAACTATTCCCTTAGCTGTTTTTTGATATTATGCAGTACTTTCACTATTTATTTAGTGACTTCTCTGCCTGTTTGTCTGTCTCTCTATTATGCAGTGCTCTGTCTATCTGTGTGTTATGGATCTTAAAAATAACAGTTATAAGGTTCACGTTAATTGCAGTCTCAGTTGTTAAAAAATGTTTTAAAAGGAGCATCCCACATGAAAATATAACGATCTCATTAACTGACAGTGCATACCAATTTATAAATTTTGTCTGTTTTGAGGTTAAAAAGAAAATCAAACTCAAGTCTCTGAGGCATGGTAGACATGCAACAACAGCAAATCTTAGCACTACACCACGGGGGCTGCTGTATTGTTCTTGAAACTTTTTGTGAAACTGTTTATTTGATCTTTGGAAATCAGGCTTCATATATTCTATAGTTTATGCCTACATTTTGTAACATTTATTACTAAAATATGAAAAAAGTTTCTGTTTTAACAATTTGTTTACACAGATTACAGTAGAAACAGAACACACATGAAATGTGTGTGTTCCAAATAACAATCTATTATTTCCACTCTGAAACTCCACTTCACTCCCAGATAATCAATCAAGGCATGAGCTGGGAGAAGATTGTGCATGTTCTGCGATGGTCGGGGATGGAATAGCTGGCTACTTGCTGCTTGCTGTTCTTAATCTGCACATTAACAGGACAAAAGATGCTGGGAGAGGTGCAGACGGATTCAAGTAGTGATTTAAGGTGGGACGGATCTACAAGTTTTTCCGTAGGCTCTGGTAATTCTAGTGTTAAATAGCGGAGATGTCCATCAGTTTAAATTGTATACACCTTGCCTGAGAAGTGTTCCAGACTCTTGCATTTCTGATAAGTTTTGTTTTTGTGAATACGCCTTTCAGAGTAGATATTTATGTAGTGTCTTGAAATAATTACTTTCCTTTCATTTTCCACAGCTAGTGGTAAAATCACTCAAATCCAGTTACTGACAATCTTTTCTAGGGCTACCATCAAATGTGTCCAGACCATGTTTAGAGTATCTTTGTAGAATAAGCAACACTTGACCTCTTGTCACACTTGCTTTACTTTACTTGATGACATTTCCGAGTCATTCCAGTTTTACAGGGCACGACGGCTTTTATGTTTCATCACTTTTCACGAGGCATACAGCACTTTTTCAATGAGCTGAAAGGGGACCATCAAGTTTGTCCACGTCTGTACACCCAAACTGTAGAACTGAAAGAAAACTTTTTTGTGTGTGTGTTTTTTTTTTTATTTGAATGGTGTCATTAACATTTACTTATACAATGCACAAATTCAGAACTGTAATGTACTTGGGTATCAGCCTGCTGTAGATTTCCATTTAAACTCTCTTGCTTTTTATAACAGCAGGCATATATCCTTTCAGTGTTATTATAGACCAAGTGTTAATTCTTGCTCAGCTGCTGACAGGACTGCTAATGTTTCTCTTGCATTGTTCTTGTGTACTATGAAAATTTAATAAAACTTATTTTTAGGATATCCCATAATACACCATGTATACCATCGGCTTCACAATTAAAGTCACAAGTACTCACTCTAAAGATGTCGCACTCTCCACCATGTCTTTCCAAGCCCTCATGGTTCTTGGGGTTTCTTAAATATCATAAGTGCACACATACACACAGATTGTCTCAGCCCATCTTGAGTTTGTGGTAAACACTTTGCATTTGTGGAACTGATTGATCCTCAATTTGAAAATGAGGCTTTTTTTAAGCAAGACTTATTCAACTAAGCCTCAATTTCATTAATGATGTTCTTAGAATACCCCATGAATGGAACAGAAGGTTGAGGTACAATCACCAGCCAGTGTGCCACCTATCTTTTCTGAAGGTTATATTTATTTCAAAACATTCAACTAAGCTATTTGTATCATTGCAGATTTCCAGGAGAATGGCAGCTTCTCCTCATCTCTGTCTGCTGAAACTTCTCTTCAGTGCAGACTGCAACAGAAACAGGACAAGGAGAAGATGAAGAAATCAACAGGAGGATCAGAAAATTTGACAGCAGCCTCTATTAAGTGTAACTCTCTTCCTGTGCTTGGAGCCATCGATACTGAGCAACACCAAGGGCAAAACACAGACCAAGAGGCTTTGTGTGCTGGCCAAGACTGTGGAAAAACTTTTACAAACAAATCTGACCGTGAAGATCATAAGTCAATTCATACAAGACAAAAGCCATATGCATGTTCTGAATGTGGCAAACGATTCATTAATAACAGCAGTCTTCAGGTACACAAAAGAATCCATACTGGAGAGAAGCCATATGACTGTTCTGAATGTGGTAAACGGTTTATTAAAAGTTCCAGTCTCCAAAGACATAAAAAAATCCACTCTGGAGAAAAGCCCTATGGCTGTGTTGAATGTGGAAAACGATTCTTTCAAAGTAACACCCTACAGAATCATGTAAGAATTCACTCAGGAGAGAAGCCATATTGCTGTTCTGAATGTGGAAAAAGATTCCTCCGAAATGGCAGTCTTCAGGCACATGTAAGAATTCATACTGGAGAAAAGCCTTATTGCTGCTCTGAATGTGGCAAGCAATTTTCTAAAAATCGCCGTCTCCAAACACATATAAGGATGCACACTGGAGAAAAGCCCTATGGCTGTGCTGAATGTGGCAAAAGATTCCCTGACAGTAGCACTCTTCAGAGCCACAAAAGAGTTCATACCGAAGAAAAGCCATATGGTTGTGCTGAATGTGGGAAAAGATTTATTAAAAATATCTACCTTCAGACCCACATAAGAGTCCATACTGGAGAGAAGCCATATTGCTGCTCTGAGTGTGGTAAACGCTTTTCTAACAGTCACGGTCTCCAAACTCATAAACGAATCCATACTGGAGAAAAGCTGTATGGCTGCTCTGAATGTGGCAAAAGATTTTTTCACAAACGTAGTCTCCAATCACATTCAAGAATCCATACTGGAGAAAAACCCTATGGTTGTGCTGAATGTGGAAAAAGCTTCATTCACCGTAACACTCTTCAGAGCCACTTGAAAATTCATACTGGGGAAAAGCCATATTGCTGCTCTGACTGTGGCAAAAGATTCCTCTATAATGACACTCTTCAGGCACACATGGGAACCCATACTGGAGAAAAACCTCATTGCTGCCCTGAATGTGGCAAACGTTTTTCTTACAGTCGTAGTCTTCAAACACATATAAGAATCCACAGTGGAGAAAAGCCATATGCCTGCTCCGAATGTGGCAAACGATTCCTTAAAAGTAGCCATCTTCAGAGGCACAATATAATTCATTCTGGGGAAAAGCCATATTGCTGTCGTGATTGTGGCAAACGATTTACACAGAGTAGCTCTCTTCTGAAGCACATGCGAATTCATGCTGGAGAGAAGCCATATTGCTGTTCTGAATGTGGCAAACGATTATCTGACAGTTACAGTCTCCAAACACATAAACGAATCCATACTGGAGAAAAGCCATATGTCTGTACAGAATGTGGCAAAAGCTACATTAAAAGTAGCCATCTTCAGAGGCACAATTTAATTCATTCTGGACAAAAGCCATTTTGCTGTCCTGAATGTGGCAAACAATTCACCCAGAGTAGTTCTCTTTTGAAACATTCACGAATTCATGCTGGAGCGAAGACATATTGCTGCTCTGAATGTGGCAAACAATTCTATGACAGTTATGGCCTCCAAAGACATACAAACACACACACACGGAAAAAGAAGCAAAGTACCAAGAAGAGCAATCCAAAATATGCCAAAGGTGGAAAAAAAAAACAACAGAAATAGTGCCAGTCATCCTGGGATCCACATAACTTATAAAAACAAAGCCTTAGGCCCATTTTGACACCCTACTTATTACCATAATTCCATATAAATTGCAAAATGAAGCGTTTTTAGCAACAATGCAGATGCTACACTGAGCCCTCGCTGCACACTTAAGGGAGGACAAAATAATGCAGTTCAACTGAACTGTCCTGAATAAAGACTGAGGTTCACTCCTGGGTTGGCACTAAGCATGTCAAGACAAATTGGCAACGTTAACCCTGAGAGATGCTGTGTGACTGTCCTGAACATGAAATGAGATCTTACAGAAAGTCTCCATCTTCAGAGAAACACAAGGATTCATACTGGATAGAGAAAAAAATGAAAGTTGAGTTTAATGGTAGATGGTGACATGATTGAGTAGCTCTAGGGGACCACTTGATTTTTAGTTCGCTTTTGTCAAATTTTCCTCCCAGTATCAGACAGCAATTATTCAGTTTCTTACCTTTTGCTGTTATCAGCTATATCCTTATGCAGAAGGTTTCATATGGATACTTCAAACCTTATGAAGAAAGAACTCCACATTGTGACCTACTCTGGCACTGAAACTGGTAATCCTACCATTGCTGCCTTTTGTGCAGACATGAAGAAATTTTCCAGAGCCACTAGATAGATAGATAGATACTTTATTAATGCCAAGGGAGGAAATTCACATAATCCAGCAGCAGCATACTGATACAAAAAACAATATTAAAGAGTAATAAAAATGCATGTAAAAACTGACAATATCTAATAATGTCAATGTTTATCTTGGTGGAATTGAAGAGTCGCATAGTGTGGGGGAGGAACAATCTCCTCAGTCTGTCAGTGGAGCAGGACGGTGACAGCAGTTTGTCAGAAGCTGCTCTTCTGTCTGGAGATGATCCTGTTCAGTGGATGCAGTGGATTCTCCATGATTGACAGGAGCCTGCTCAGCACCCATCGCTCTGCCACGGATGTCAAATTGTCCAGCTTCATTCCTACAATAGAGCCTGCCTTCCTAAGAAGTTTGTCCAGGTGTGAGGCATCCTTCATCTTTATGCTGCCTCCCAAGCACACCACCGCATAGAAGAGGGCACTCGCCACAACCGTCTGGTAGAACATCTGCAGCATCTTATTGCAGATGTTGAAGGACGCCAACCTTCTAAGGAAGTATAGTCGGCTCTGACCTTTCTTACACAGAGCATCAGTATTGGCACTCCTGTCCAATTTATCATCCAGCTGCATTCCCAGGTATTTATAGGTCTGCACCCTCTGCACAGTCACCTCTGATGATCACAGGGTCCATAAGGGGCCTGGGCCTCCTAAAATCCACTACCAGCTCCTTGGTTTTGCTGGTGTTCAGTTGTAGGTGGTTTGAGTCGCACCATTTAACAAAGTCTTTGATTAGCTTCCTGTACTCCTCCTCCTGCCCACTCCTAATGCAGCCCACATGCTATGACATGTCCAAACTCTCTGGGCAAGTAATAGGGAGGCAAACTTACGCCCAACAGTTCGATGTCACTGCAGCAAGTGGAGATTTTAACGTTTACGTGTCCTGAGTTGCACCACTTTTTATTGACATATAGGGCGACACCTCCTCCTTTCTTCTTCCCGCTGGTATTTGCGTCTCTGTCCCCTCTAACTGTGCTAAACCCGGGTAGCTCCACGTTAGCATCTGGGATGGTAGTTGTTAGCCAAGTTTCACTAAAACACAGCAAGCTGCAATCTCTGTAGGTTCTGACATTTCTCACCAGCGTGGCTAGTTCGTCGATCTTATTTGGTAGTGAGTTCACATTTCCCAGGATCATAGAAGGCACTGAAGGTTTATAGCACCACTTTCTTGCAAGCCACTTGGCTTTTATCTTAGCACCGGCTCAGCAGCACCGATACCATCTTCTTACCTTGTCAGGTAAATAGGGAACCACACCGGCACGGGCATTTCTTCTCAGCGCTTGAAGTTGACAACTTGAATAGGAGAGTCTCGCCGTGTAAAAATCCAAAACACTTTTCAGTAAGATCTGGCTGTAATCCACCATGAAATAGCCAAAGTTAAAAAGAGTTCAAGAAAGAATTCAGAATTTAGGTAGACATGGTGAACTCCACAAAAATAAAATACAAACATTGGAATGGCAATGTCTCTTGTCTCTTTGTCTCTTTAATATTAAGGAAAATGTGAAGAAAGGCGATCCAATAGAGTTTTTAGGCAAAACATTTTCCTGCCTTGAAAACGTTTCCACAACTGTGGAAGGGCACCACAGGATTTATTACTTCCAAGGCTGACTCGGGCCATTCATGGCCTCATTATAGTGTGATTTCTTAATTATGCAGACCATTTGATGGCTTTTCGTGAGGCCAAAAAATACCCCAATTTATCCGTTAAAGGCCATCAAGTTCATCTTTTGCTCAGACTTTAGTCCTTTCACAGTGCAAGCACAAAAGGTGATGAGCCCAGTCATAGGACCTGCTCGCAGCGCAGGGCTTCAGACATTTCTTCTCTCTCCTCCTCATCTAAAAAGTGTCTCACTGATAGAGTTATGTGAAATTCAATGATCTGAAGAAAGCCACAGAGGCAATTCATGGCTTCCAGGCTACCGGCATCTTCTTTTCATAACAGCCTTTTCTTCTGGAGTCGCACACAAGGCTGCAAGCCCTTCCAGCTCAAGATGGATTACGTGCAGACTCTTTTATATTTTTTAATGTTTGTGGTGGAACAGTTCTAGCCATCTGTGTCTGTTAATGTTTATCATTTCAATTATTGACTGACATTCCTTGTTGCATTTTCGTCATGGGGAGTTTACTAGTTGATTGGCAGGGAGGCCTATTTATTTTATTGTGTTTATGTTCCTGCCGGGGTACAGCAGTGGTCCCCCATGCTGTCTCACAACACTTCAGCCTTTGCCAACCCCATGTGCAGCAAAACACATATACCCCCTCCTGACGTGGTCTCCATCAGGTTATTATATTTTACTTACAGGGGATTCTGTTCGTTCTTCAATTTTTATGCACCATGTTGTGATGCTTGGGGGTGTGCTTGGTAGCTGCAAATTGTAAAAAATATCTAATTGTGTTTTCTTGTGGGGTTCTTCTTCAGGTGCTTTGGGGTGAAATGTGGGGGTTCTGCTGGGTTAAATTCCATGGTGAGGCTTTGGGGGCTGGGATTATATATTATGAATTTCCCCTTGAGATTAATAAAGTATCTATCTATCTATCTATTATGGGTGGGTCTGATGTAAGGAACATTCAGAATGTGTGTGTGGCTAGAAAATATTTGAGTGGGCACCGGTGCAGTCGAGTTATTTCTTAATAATTTTGTTTCCATTCTCTGTGTTATTTCTCCTTTAAGTCCATTGGCTGCCTAACAGCCGCTGTCCAGAATGTTCAGGGCCTCAATTATTACTAAAATATCCACCATCCTTGACTTTTACTAGTGTAATCAAAAAAAAAAAAAAAGATAATACCTTTTTACAAGAATCAAAACTGCTTAATAGAGATGTGCATTGACTTAACAATAGGCATTATTGTGTGGGAGAGTCTCACAAATGCTGTGTAATTACTGGGATGCGATGTAACTTGCAGGTGGAAAACATTTATTCGAGTTCAGATCCCTTTGGCAGATTCTGCTGGCTTCTTGTTGTGATTGGTAGTTTTTTTTTAAATAAATAAATAAAAATTGCGTTTTGCTGCAACTGCAGACCCCCTCCTTTCTAAGTGGGTATCTCTGACTTATCATATTCTTTAAAGCCTTTGAAATAATTATAGGCATTGATGCACACCCTTATATGAATCCTCTTTTTGATAAATGCCCTTTTGTGTCATTGCTTACCCTGCTCCACACTGGCGCTTTGTAAATTTGCCACAACTTCATCTTTGATTCCTCTTGTTTAAATCTCCTCTCGCTAAGGCGTATTCTTTGTACTTCTCACGCCACTATCCCCAGTCCAGATTAGAAAACGTTTTCAGCTTGCAGTCGCTCTCTCCTGCTGTTACCAATGCCATTTTTTTTTTTAATTTTCCCATTATGTCAAGCAAAGTGGCAGTGAGTTTGATGATCGGCCTTGACGTCCATCCACATGTTGGCTCCAGTTTGACTATCAGAATTGTCTAATTGCTTAGAGGCTTGACATCATTTCTCACCAACTATGGAAAGGCCTCATATGTCACATCTTTCAAGTTTGTAGCAAATTGAGAAAACTATGTCGCCCCTATAATTCACAATCTCTAGATTTCAGTTTTCCTGAGCTTCACACACACAATATTGTTTTTTTTTTTCACAAATCAACAACACTTGCCATTTAAATCACACAGTCGCAGCATTTAAATCAGGTGGTCATAATTCAACGTTTTCATAGGTAGGCTGTCTTTCCTCATCAGTCTGTGGAGTTGCTAGGTTATTGTCCTGCAGTATTAACATACGGTGTACAGTAATCCCAAGCCATATCGCACATCGACTTTCGCGGTTTCACTCTATTGCAGATTTATTTATTTAATCATATTTAAATATATATCGCAGATTTTCCGCTGGTTCACGGGTTTCTGCGGCCAATGGGTCTTTTTACTTCTGCTACATGCTTCCTCAGTTGCTTTGCCCAGTTGCTTTCATACAAGGGACGCTGTTGGCCGATTGCTGAGAAGATACCCAATCAGAGCATGCGGTTAAGTTCCTGGGTGCTGATTGGCTCAGCAACGGAGCGCAGAATTCAATTCTGCTTTGCGTTAACCAGGAAATGTCATCTCGCTCATTCAGCAACAACATGTTTCGCTATGCAAAGATTTAAGTTTCATTAATGAGCTGCTCGATGCCGACTCTGAGACACCGAGCAACGAAGATTTGGCCGAGGTGACCAAGTCCGCGAGCGAGGAAGATAAGGAACAAGAGGACCCAGCACAGGAAGAAGACGCCGGCCTAACTCTCGGGCATCTCGCGACCATTCTACGAATGGCAAAAGATCTCCAGATATCGGTTGAAGAATGGGACCCACAAATGATTCATTCTTTGCAATTTAGAAATGCTCTTGATGACGCCACGGAAGTGTATAAAAACCTCCTTACACAAATGAAAAAGCAGCGCCAGCAACTGCCCATCACGATGTTCCTTACCTGCAAAAAACTGCTGAGTACGCCTTCAGTGGAAGAAGAAACTCCAGACGACGACAGCGGTGCTACACAGTCGCCTGAAGAGGCTCCTTTAGAAGAGCTGTAACGCTCTCCTTTAACTCATTGTTATCGCACAAGTCGTCGTATCATTGTTGGTGAGTAGCCATAACCGTATTTAGTACACGTACGTACGTTTAGTGTCACTGTATGCACATTTTAATATATACAATTTTTCTTGCATTGTACGAATTTATTGCTGGTGGCCTTTCTATCGTAATGGCTGTAACATACGTGATACTGGAGACACTTCAATATCTTTAAAATAACATTTAGGTTTTACTGTATATAAACAGTGTGTTTACATACATAATTTCAACGAATCTTAACTAATATCTAAGAGAATACAAAGGGTTTATGCTGTATAACTCTGCGGGGAATGTTTATAAGAGTGTGGGAAAGTTTATAATGGCTTTATGGTTTTTACTTCGTGGCTTTTCACCTTTCGCGGGGGGTTCTGGAATGCAAACCCCACAATCGAGGAGGGATCACTGTACATATTAACTTCTTTCATTGTGTTATGACCAGAATGAAGTCACATTTGGCCATTACCAGTGCCTTATAACATCAGGAAAGACCTAAAAAACTTCAAAAAGTAAAAAAAATTCTGGAAAAAATAAATACTAGGATTTTCTATTGCACGTGAGATTTTCTGGAATTTTCCAAGCTGTTAACAAAGTGTATGTAAACTTGTGACCCCCTGCAATTGTATTTTAATTAATAAAAAGGGAAATACTATGAGCTCAGTGAACATTGTGGGAAATGATTACTTTTATCATGCACAAAGTAGGTATTTGAAATGATATGCTTAATTTATAGGTTTGTTAGCACAAAATCTGTGGGTGGGTTATAAAGTGAGTTTTAAAGACTTCGCCCTAAATGTATGGAAACTTTTGACTTCAACTGTAGAAAGCTATAGTTAGAATAAGGAACGGGCTGCTCGTAATAACCCAACAAAAGAAAATGTGAAAAGAGTGTGACGTGGCTCACTGCCATAAAGGACTTTAGCATTTCAGCATGTGATTTGATTGTCGTATAAAGGAGATAAAAAGTCGACATGACACACGCCACTGCTGCCCTCACTACCCTCGCTTTTTTAAGCTGCGTGGATCTCCAAGCTAGTGACCCTTCTGTGGCTTCCCTGACTGCCACCACCACCTTACGCCATCACTTTTGACTTTACTGCAGACTTGATTCTTGTAGGTGGAGATCAAATGCAGTTGTATTTCTGCATGTGTTAGATAGGGCTGTCAATGATGTAAAGATTCGAGTGCTGAATCCTGAGGATAAAGAATTAGCTTCTGTAGTTTAATTAGGAAAAAAATATGCCTTCTTCATTTTGGGTGTGGGTGGGAAACGCTTCCCAGTCATGCAGACATCACTTTAGCTGCTCTCTTTATTTTTGTGTATTTTGTTCCTCACAGGGTTGGAGTAGCCGGGCTCAGATTCTGGGGTTGGGTTGTTGTTTATAAAATATGTCATTGTCTTGTTCCTTCATACATCCATTTTTACTTTTACTCTTTAATAATAAAAAAAAATGTTCACAAGAACAGGTGGATCCAGATGTGTACTTTAAACAAATCTGTGTCTTTATACAATACAATTTATTTTTGTACAGCCCAAAATTACACAAGGAGTGCCACAATGGGCTTTAACAGGCCCTGCCTCTTGACAGCCCCCCAGACTTGACTCTCTAAGCAGAAAAGACAAAATTAACCCTAGCAGGGGAAAAAAAATGGAAGAAACCTTGGGAAAAGCAATTCAAAGAGAGACCCCTTTTCAGGTAGGTTGGGCGTGCAGTGGATGTCAAAAAGAAGGGGAGTCAATACAATACACAGAACCGAACACAAGTAATCCTCACTATAACAGTACCATAAAAATATTACAAGTACAGAGAAGAATTCAACAGTAGATGATATCACAGAATACGATTTGGATTTGTTCAGAGTCCTGGAGACCTCAGCCATCAACCTGCCTGCCCCTTTATGTATTATGGAAGTAGTCTTAGGTGAAGTCAGTAGTTGTGTCTTACATGAAGAGTGTTATACAAAATAAACTGAAATAAATTGAATTTTTTATTCAAATAAAATTGAGTGGCACAGAAAAAGCCTTGGGAATATTCTAAAAAAAAGATGGTATTCTTGCTACAGGACTGATGTTGAAACATAAACCTTTTCAGTTTCCCAGTGTTTCTTGTTGCACAAAGCTGCCTGAGCCTACTGGTTATTTCATCCATAATGAATACTTGACGGTGGTTTAACTGTCACAGTTCCATATTGAAGTAGAAGTGAGTGCACACCAAATAAATTTGAATCCACATGTTGTTTTTCTAAAGCAGTGGTGGGCAGCGTCGGTCCTCGGGGGCCACAGTGGCTGCAGGTTTTCCTTCCAACTCAGTTGCTTCATTAGTGATTAATGATTTTCAATCACAGACTCTTATTTTACTCTTACATTGTAGATTTTGTTCCTTTCCAAGGATATCATCCAAATGCTTTGAAGCATAAAACAGATCATTTTCAATTTGCCACATTTTTCTCTTAAGTGTTTTATTAAACCAAATAGTGCATGATGAATCCACTCAGGTGTAACTGGAAACATGTTTGATGGAGAACTGCTGGCTGTTTTGTCATTTGTATCTTATTGCTAATAAGGAGCCATTAAAAACACCGAGTGCAACTGTTTAACAAGACTGAAAGAAGCAGTTAAGGGTGGGGAACCTCAACAAGCATATGAAGCATCAAAATGTCACTCGAGCATAAAGAGCTTCATCAGCAATAACTGGCTTCTCCTTAAGAAACTGGATGGGGACAAAAATCTGCAGCCTTCCAGGACTTACGCAGTCCACCCTGAGTCTAAAGTGTCCAAAAAGAATTAATTTCTTCTCAGTTGTCACCCTCAGTCAGAACGGTGTCAAATAAAACATTTGAAACTTGTTTGCAGATGTGTTTAAAGTGTCTGCAGACACCGTGCCAAAGTGTCCTTTTACTGCCAGCCTAGAATGAAACGACAAAAGACCAAACCTTCTAGTTGTGTCATTTTGTTTTTTTTAAAAGGAGCAATGAATAGTGGAGCAGGCATCGAAAGTTAAAAAGTTAAACATAGAATGAAGTGCACTGTGTGCGCACTGGATGTCTGCTCTTTAAGCCATCATTTACATATTTGGCCAACGCCTTTCTCCAAAGTGACTTACAACATTTATGATACAATTGATTCCATTTCTTTGAGGTGTTCCAGTTGGAGCACCGGCAGGTTAAGTGACTTGCTCGGGGTCACACTACATTAGTGGTGGAATTTGAACCTACAACTTCAGGGTTTGGAAAGCGTCAATGCACGTGTCAGTGGGCCACAGCTCTAGATAGATAGATGGATATGAAAGGCACTATATAATACATTGATACATTGTGAATGGCACGATAGATAGATAGATAGATAGATAGATAGATAGATAGATAGATAGATAGATAGATATGGAAGGCACTATATAGTGGTGTGAAAAACTATTTGCCCCCTTCCTGATTTCTTATTCTTTTGCATGTTTGTCACACAAAATGTTTCTGATCATCAAACACATTTAACCATTAGTCAAATATAACACAAGTATACACAAAATGTAGTTTTTAAATGATGGTTTTTATTATTTAGGGAGAAAACAAAATCCAAACCTACATGGCCGGGTGTGAAAAGTAATTGCCCCTGAACCTAATAACTGGTTGGGCCACCCTTAGCAGCAATAACTGCAATCAAGCGTTTGCGATAACTTGCAATGAGTCTTTTACAGCGCTCTGGAGGAATTTTGGCCCACTCATCTTTGCAGAATTGTTGTAATTCAGCTTTATTTGAGGGTTTTCTAGCATGAACTGCCTTTTTAAGGTCATGCCATAGCATCTCAATTGGATTCAGGTCAGGACTTTGACTAGGCCACTCCAAAGTCTTCATTTTGTTTTTCTTCAGCCATTCAGAGGTGGATTTGCTGGTGTGTTTTGGGTCATTGTCCTGTTGCAGCACCCAAGATCGCTTCAGCTTGAGTTGTGAACAGATGGCGGACATTCTCCTTCAGGATTTTTGGTGGACAGTAGAATTCATGGTTCCATCTATCACAGCAAGCCTTTCAGGTCCTGAAGCAGCAAAACAACCCCAGACCATCACACTACCACCACCATATTTTACTGTTGGTATGATGTTCTTTTCTGAAATGCTGTGTTCCTTTTATGCCAGATGTAACGGGACATTTGCCTTCCAAAAAGTTCAACTTTTGTCTCATCAGTCCACAAGGTATTTTCCCAAAAGTCTTGGCAATCATTGAGATGTTTCTTAGCAAAATTGAGATGAGCCCTAATGTTCTTTTTGCTTAACAGTGGTTTGCGTCTTGGAAATCTGCCATGCAGGCCGTTTTTGCCCAGTCTCTTTCTTATGGTGGAGTCGTGAACACTGACCTTAATTGAGGCAAGTGAGGCCTGCAGTTCTTTAGATGTTGTCCTGGGGTCTTTGTGACCCCTCGGATGAGTCATCTCTGCGCTCTTGGGGTAATTTTGGTCGGCCGGCCACTCCTGGGAAGATTCACCACTGTTCCATGTTTTTGTCATTTGTGGATAATGGCTCTCACTGTGGTTCGCTGGAGTCCCAAAGCTTTAGAAATGGCTTTATAACCTTTACCAGACTGATAGATCTCAGTTACTTCTGTTCTCATTTGTTCCTGAATTTCTTTGGATCTTGGCATGATGTCTAGCTTTTGAGGTGTTTTTGGTCTACTTCTCTGTGTCAGGCAGCTCCTATTGAAGTGATTTCTTGATTGAAACAGGAGTGGCAGTAATCAGGCCTGGGGGTGGCTACGGAAATTGAACTCAGGTGTGATACACCACAGTAAGGGGGCAATTACTTTTTCACACAGGGCCATGTAGGTTTGGATTTTTTTTCTCCCTAAATAATAAAAACCATCATTTAAAAACTGCATTTTGTGTTTACTTGTGTTATATTTGACTAATGGTTAAATGTGTTTGATGATCAGAAACATTTTGTGTGACAAACATGCAAAAGAATAAGAAATCAGGAAGGGGGCAAATAGTTTTTCACACCACTGTATATGATAGATAGATACATGGATAGATAGATAGATATGGAAGGCACTATATATATGATAGATAGATAGATATGAAAGGCACTATAGATAGATAGATAGATAGATAGATAGATAGATATGGAAGGCACTATATATATATGATAGATAAATATATATGAAAGGCACGATAGATAGATAGATAGATAGATAGATAGATAGATAGATAGATAGATAGATAGATAGATAGATAGATAGATAGATTCTTCAGTCTGAAAACACACTGGAATGACCATAAAGCAAGAAAAACTACAAAGAAAACTGTAAAAGGAATTAATTAATTAACATCAAAACAGGTCACTAATTAAGAAAAGGGTTAGAATGAAAACCTGCAGCCACTGCAGCCCTCCAGGACCGGAGTTGAGAACCCTGATTTAATACCTTTATAGTGCCTTGTCCTTCATAGCGGAAGGCAAAAGATGGTCTGCATCAAAAAAATCAAAGAAGTGCCTTTGACTCGTAGCAAATGTTGATGGACTGACAGACAAAATTAGCCGAAGAGGAGTAATTGCTTACCCTTTAATCATTTTGAAATAATAATGTCCTTTCTCCTGCAGTCGTAAACATGATGCTGAACTTATTCTGAGCAGTCCACCTTCCTTTATCCTGTTGATTACAAACACACTAAGATACCCCACCTCTACTTCCACCTTTACTGACTGATTGATGATCAGGAGAATTCCGCAGGCCACCAGAACTGGTGTTGTGGCTATCGAGACTGTGGCTATTAGTTTTTCTCATGTCCCTCTACTAACATATTTTGAATAAATTTGTTTGATTGATGGAACAATTGGAAGAAGGTATCAGGTGTACTGTGTGATCAAAGAATTAAACATGCGCTTTTTAAGGCAGTGATATGACCAGCAATGATGTATTCAGCTAAGAAATGGCCAGTAGAAGCAGCACGGGGGAAGTTAGATGTGATAGAAATGAAAAGGTTCACATGGATATGTGGAGAAAGAGAGAAGGACAGAATAAGAAATGAGACCATCAGAGGTACAACAACATTGGGAGAGAAATCAAATAAAGCACAGGATGGCAGGTTGAATTGGTCTGGACATGTGATGTGGAGAGACAATGAAGATGTGGGGAAAAGAGTGACGGGAATGGAAATACAGGGGAAGAGAAAACAGTGGATATGTAAAGTAAAAGAAGATCTGAAGGAAAGGGGTTTGATGAGCAAGGTGGTGCAGGACAGAAAAAGAAGACGAATTAAATATTTTTTTTCCAAAAAGCACACAAAGCAATGTTTTCACACATAAATCAACATACAATGCTTATTTATGACAAATGTCACTCTGCTTTATGTTCCATGAGCCATTACAGTATGTATATTCACATAGTTATTACATACCCGTTTGTCTCATCACTCATAAGCTGAAAGGCGCTTTCTGGAAACAAACAGCCTTAGGTAGTCGAGTGGCCGGTAATCCGTAATGTCCAAAAGCACGCCGTGCCGTTTGATGAAGCCCAGTAGCCAGCGTGCCTCCCCACAGATCTACGTCTGTATAGTCCTTCCAGGGCGAACATCGCCGTATAGTCACGTCAGCTAAACGAGCATGTCCGGCATTGCGATCAGCTGAGGACTGATCAGCTGATGCAGGTCCCTGACTTTCATTTTCGATTTCCTGATCGTTTGCATCCAAATCGGAATTCATAAAGTGTCTGCGCAGTGCAGTCCTCCCATGCGAACATTGCCGTAGGCGCGTCAGCTGGGGTCCGACCGACTGATGCAGGTAACTCACTTTGATTTTTGATTTCCAGATCACTTACATCAAAATCAGAGTTCGATTAGTCCAATTCAACAATGATGCACGAAAAAAAAAAGAAGAAGTAAAACGATTGTATTTACTTTTTGAAACTTGTTTGGAATGTTATTGGAATGGAATCGTAATTGAGGAACTCCAAGCACTTGATGAAAAGATTCAGAAACTCCTGTCCCGACGGAAATACCTGAGAAATCTGAAGGCCCGGCTGTTGGATAAACCGTCCTTGCCATCTGGAACCGGCGAAACATCAACCCCGCGTTGTGCCGACCTCACCCCCGCGTCTCGTAGGGAGCGCCGCTGCTGACCTCGGTGGATTTCAGCTATGCAGGCGGGGTTCAAGGCCAGAGCACCTCCATCGGCACAGGCGAGCATTTTATCTCAGAACCGGTTTGACCCTCTCCGCGTCCCCATTTCGCCTTCAGCACCTGGTGATGTATTAGTGGTAGGTGATTCCATCGTTAGAAACCTTAATGTCGCATACCCTAATGCAAAATCGTTTGTTTCTTGTTTTCCCGGTGCTCGTGTCCGAGATGTAATGAAACGTGCGCCAGCAGTCTACAAGAAACACAAGGAGAGGGCAGTTGGATCAATCGTCTTGCATGCCGGCGTAAACGATATAAGGCACCGACAATCAGAAATCCTGAAGGCTGACTTCGCAGCTTTGATTAGAGACACGAAGGAGAGGACCCCATCGGCAAAGATCTTCGTTTCGGGTCCACTACCTCTCGTCAGACGATCCAACGAGTACTACAGTCGTCTGCTAGGGTTGAACAACTGGCTACAGGGTTTCTGCAAGAAGAAGGATGTCGGCTTCATCAACAATTGGAATCTCTTTTGGAAAGGCGCGTCTCTTCAAGCGTGATGGCCTGCATCCGAACAGTTTCGCGCCGGGTCCTCTCCGAAAACATATCGAAGGTAATTCGTTTTCTTGACTATCTATCTCTGCTCTTAACCCTTCCGAAATAATACTGCTGTGCCAGGACATGATGAATGTTTAATAGAGTCTTCCGTTAAAGTTCACACCATTAATACTGTAATAAGCAATCTCAATGCACGTAGAAAACCTAGGAAATACGGCATAAACTCCAATAATCTAATTAAAATCACTATTTTAGAGGAACAATGTATTAAAACTATAAAACAGATCACAGATTAAACAAAAATATACACAGAGCGCTAATAATAATAATTTAGTTCCTATTCCAAATAACAATAACGCACATAGTACTCATCTCTGCACCTCCAAACATTAAATATGGCACTATTAAATGTTAGAGCTTTAACTAACAAAACGTTTTTATCAACGATCTTATTAGTGATAAAAATAGATCTTATTGCACTAAATGAAACATGGCTGAATTCAGATGCGCGTCAGTTTTAATCGAATCTGCCTCCGGATTACAGTTTTACTCATGCAAACCGCCAGGGAAAAGGGGCGGATTGGCTAACATTTACTCGAGCGATTAAAATGTAAAGATGTCAGTTTTGGTAAGTTCAAGTCCTTTGAGTATCTCGCCGTTGTTATTCATGGAGATTCTCAAGTTCTAGTACTATCCGTGTATAGACCTCCTAAATATAACGTCTTTTTGAGGAATTCTCTGACTTAATGTCAATTTTAATTACTAACTATGACACACTCCTAATAGTTGGCGACTTTAATTTTCATATAGATAATCAGTGTGATCTAAAAGTAAAAGAATTTATGAACCTCCTGGATTCTTTTGATTTGAGACAACTCATAAATCAGCCTACACATAAAGCAGGTCATACATTAGACTTAGTGATTACTAAAGGACTGAAAGTTGATATAAAACAGATCATTGATATTGGTCTATCAGACCATTTTCTTCTACTTTTAATATAGAAATAATGATAAAAACACTCATGAGAAGCATATTGTTAAAAACGCTTCTTTGATTCGCAGCAGCTTTAAAACTTACAAACATTTTAAGCAATCAGTCCGTTTATAGTGCCAGCTATAATAGCGAGGACAATGTAAATAGTAAGGTGGAAAGATTTAATTCTAAAGTGAGAGCTGCTGTTGACATAGTTGCACCTGAAAAGACAGTGAAAAAATCTTCTAGCATTGTTATACCATGGAAGACCCAAAGAGTGTCTGATTTAAAGAGAACATGCCGTAGAGCTGAGCGTCAATGGAGGAAGACTAAACTTACTATCCACCACGAAATATTAAAAGTCAAAATAACAGAATACAATAACACTGTCCGTCTTGAGAGCGCTGCTATTTCTCAAGATTATAAATAACAATGCTAGTAATCCCAGAGTCTTATTTTCAACAATTGATCGCCTACTAAACCCAGGTAGCTCAAAGGAATGCCTCCTAAGTGCTTCCAGTGAAACCTGTGAGGCTGTCGCTGTATTTTCAATCAAAAATTAATGATATTAGAAATAACATAGTATATCTCCCCAACACTAAGGATCCCCTAAACCCCAACATCCTGTTATAAACAAATTAAACTCTTTCACTAGGATAGATTTACCTGATTTACAAAAATAATATCTCAATTAAAACCCTCCACCTGCGTCCTTGACCCGATACCAACAAGGTTTTTCAAAGAAGTATCAGGCGTGCTAATTGATAATGTTCTTGACATAGTAAATTCGTCACTAGATACTGGGGTCTTCCCAGACTGTCTTAAGACTGCTGTAGTTAAACCCCTACTTAAGAAACATAATCTTGACCCCTCGCTCTTGAAAATTTTAGACCCATCTCTAACCTGCCTTCTTAAGTAAAGTTCTAGAGAAGGCAGTCATTATGCAGTTAAATGACCACCTAAATAAACATGCTATTCTTGATAAATTTCAGTCAGGTTTTAGAACAAATCACAGCACAGAAACTGCACTCGTTAAAGTAGTAAATGACTTGCGGGTAAATGCAGACAGAGGCCATTTATCTGTTCTCATCCTCTTAGATCTGAGTGCTGCATTTGACACCATTGATCACAACATTCTTAGAAATCGCCTTAGTCAATGGGTGGGCCTCTCTGGCAGTGTCTTAAATTGGTTTGAATCCTACCTGACAGGGAGAAAATATTTTGTTAGTTGTGGGAATTACAACTCGAAGACACATGATATCCAATATGGTGTTCCACAAGGCTCTATCCTGGGTCCGCTGTTATTCTCAATCTACATGCTTCCGTTAGGTCAGATTATCTCAGGGCACAACGTGAGCTACCACAGCTATGCTGATGACACACAGCTGTACTTATCAATAGCACCTGATAACCCAATTCTATTGATTCACTAACACAATGTCTGACTAGTATCTCAGAATGGATGAATAGTAATTTTCTCAAGTTAAATAAAGAGAAAACTGAAATTTTAGTGATCAGCAATAATGGATACAATGAGGCTATTAGAAATAAACTGGATACATTAGGATTAAAAGTCAAGACGGAGGTAAAAAGCTTAGGGGTGATTGTTGACTGTAATCTGAATTTTAAATCACATATTAATCAGATCATTAGGACAGCATTTTTCACTTAAGAAACATAAGTAAAGTTAGACCTCTTATATCACTGAAAGATGCTGAGAAATTAGTTCACGCGTTTGTTTTCAGTCGACTAGATTACTGTAACGCACTCCTCTCAGGACTACCCAAAAAGATATAAATCGTTTGCAACTAGTGCAGAATGCAGCTGCTAGAATCCTAACTAGGAAAAGAAAATCAGAACACATTTCTCCAGTTTTGATGTCACTACACTGGTTACCTGTGTCATTCAGAATTGACTTTAAAATTCTGCTTATGGTTTATAAAGCCTTAAATAATCTCGCCCCATCTTATATATCGGAATGTCTGACACCTTATATTCCAAATCGTAACCTCAGATCCTCAAATGAGTGTCTCCTTAGAATTCCAAGAACAAAACTTAAAAGAAGTGGTGAGGCGGCCTTCTGCTGTTATGCACCTAAAATCTGGAATAGCCTGCCAATAGGAATTCGCCAGGCTGATACAGTAGAGCACTTTAAAACACTGCTGAAAACACATTACTTTAACATGGCCTTTTTATAACTTCATTTTAATCGTAATTTAACTTAATCCTGATACTCTGTATGTTCAATTCATCATAACAACTATTCATGGTGGCTCTAAAATCGGTACTGACCCCTACTCTCTTTTCTGTTTCTTTTCCGGTTTCTTTGTGGTGGTGGCCTGCGCCACCTCCACCTACTCAAAGCTTCATGATGCTCCGACAATGATGGACGGATTAAAAGGAAGAAGTCTACGTGACCATCATCATCATCAAGCCCTTCTGTGAGAATCCTAAATCCAAAGAATGTTGGGGAATTACAATGTTGTTGTTTTTTTTATATTTTATGATGAATGTAGCTATTCTATTATTGATTGAATGAATGCATTTATATGCGCCCCATGATTTCATTTAGTTACAGTAAATGACGAAAATTGTGTAAAAGATGTTTTTTTTTTTTTTGCTTTTTACTGCATTAATAACTAAAGTAAATAAAACCGTTTAACTTAAAAATATGTATTTTATTGGCTCTTGTTCAGAAAGCGGACGCCACTTGTTTTTAAGATTAGGCACCTACTCTAAATTTTTAAGATTAGGGACCCTGGTGTACCCCGCCTTACCCGCACGAACCTTAACATCAGGGTAGGGGTAGGCCAGTCGAAAACAAACAATAAGAAGGAGATGCGTCCGCTTTCTGAACAAGAACATTTTTGCAAATGTTTTTTCTATAATCATTTTTCATGAACGAGAAGCTTCTTTAAAAGTATTACATAATATATCATCTTTGCAGAATTACTGGAATACTAAACAGACATAAATTTTGATCTCTATTTTTCTGTTCAGGCTCTTATGGGATTACCGCTTGGTCTCTGCGAAAAAGAAATATTGACGACAGAACGGCTGCAGCTTACGCCTGTACTTCCTCACCGTGATCGTCAAAGCTACTCCTTCGCAAGAATAAACCAGTAAAGTCAGCACGCGTATTACCGACTCCACTCACTGGAAGAGGCAAGCGGGGGAGATCCGATGCGTCTCTCACTTGTATGCTCCTATATCTCACTATATTCTCTCTCCGTCGTTGTAATGTGTGCGTTAATTAGAATCGCATCACCATTAATTACGGCGAAAGGTGTCATGTAACTGCATCGGTTTGGACGGATTATTGTATTGTCATCGATACTAAGCATGTATGCAAAATGTTAAGAAATTTGCTACGCCAAAAGCGGGTTTAAAATCAGTTGCATGATTTGACCCTGACAAACAAACAGACAGGAGTCAAGTTAAATAAAATCGTTTAATAATAATTAATAATAACAAACAAACAGACAGAGGAGTCAAGTTAAATAAAATCGTTTAAAAAAATAAATAAACAAACAATACGCACAGAGTATTATTTTGCTTTGCACATTCACTTCGCTCCCTCGCCAGATGTCGTCGCCATTCTATGCGTTTTCTACTCTACGCTACTCACTCACTCACACGCCTGGATTTGACGTGAAGTCAAGAAGTCTAACAGTCCTCCTAGCAAAGAGGGTCTACCTATAACATAACGGTTAGTTTTCTTGACGTTTACAACTTAAACCCAACGTGGGGCAATTTCATTTTTTTATGGGGACAATTATAGAATTTAGGTACATTAATTTATTAAATGAAATAAGAAAAAAAAAAAACAATTCACTGTTAAAAATGATAAAAAATATATTTTTTTTATTTTTTACAGAGACATTTATATATTTTATATAAACATAGAAGGGATGGTGAAGGACCCTTTAATTTATGATTTTACAACCGGCTTGGGTTTTCCATCCATCACCCAACCCGCTATATTATAACTACAGGGTCACGGGGGTCTGCTGGAGCCAATCCCAGCCAACACAGGGCGCAAGGCAGGAACAAACCCCAGGCAGGGCGCCAGCCCATCGCAGACCGGCTTGGGTTTTTCTGCTTAGAAATTGTTTTTACCATTAAAATAATATGAATTATAACAATGACTATAAAATTTTGCAATATAACAAAATATAAAATGATCCAAATATTACAGAAGAAGCAGTCATTAAAGTTATTTTATATTTATGACTACCACGTCTCTTAGTATATGTTTTCAAAACTATATTTGCTGTATTTTCATATTCATATTATATATTTTTTTAACAATTTCCTAGTGATTTCTTTGTCAGCATCCTTTCCCTCTTTTGTTTCCATGTTTTTTGGAAGATTGTTTTAGACCAAATTAATGACATTATGGGCTTCCTCCACATGAGTTGAAGTTCACTTTTTGAATAGGTAATAATAAAAATAAGGTAAATGTTACAGTGGGGGATATCGTGATTTTCGAGAGGCCTAGGTGGGACATGGCCAAAAAAAAAGGTTGGGAATCACTGGTTTAAACCCCCTCTACCCTGAAGGTCGAGTTTAGTGCACATCCGCCCTCAAACCCTTGTGTTGACAAAAGTCATCCAGATTGAAAGAGTTCATTGGTGGTTTTTGTTCAAGATTTTACATTATTGTGTAATTTGTTAAGATGTATGAAAAAAGAAATCAGGGGAAAGTTTTTATGATTTTAAATTATACAAAGAAACCTCTTAGCATCCCCACACACACACCCCTTTTAATTGTTTAGTCAGTTTTATTACAATTGTTTTTTTTTAACAGGAAAATTTAAATATTTTGCCATATTGTTGGTAGGGGTGTGCGATATTGGAAAAAAAAAAATATCTTGATATTTTCTGGGACTTTGACGATAACGATAATTCCAAGATAATGTAATGTATTATTTCAAATTATACTTAATTTTATTTTTGTCCTCTATAACTTTACTTATCAGGTCTTTTTGTATTTTTAAACGTCATAATAAATAAGATCAATTTAACCTAAACTGTATTTTATAGAAGAACCCCAAATTATGCACCAATCGCAATATGAAGAGGGGACTGGGCGGTCTCATGGTCTGGAATCCCTACAGATTTTATTTTTTCTCCAGCCGTCTGGAGTTTTTGTTTTTTCTGTCCCCCCTGGCCATTGAACCTTACTCTTATTCGATGTTAATGTTGATTTATTTTGTTTTATAATTATGTCTTTCATTTTTCTATTCTTTAATATGTAAAGCACTTTGAGCTACTGTTTGTATGAAAATGTGCTATAGAAATAAATGTTGTTGTTGTTGTTGCTATGACCAAAACAAGGGAGCCTCTTTCAGTTATTAATCCGTTAGCCCCGCTGTCTGTTGTCATACAAACCATGCGGTCTTCTCGCAGTGACCATGATGCCAGCGCGTCTTTCAGACCTTGCGCAATGATGTCGCCAGTGTGATCTTGTGGAAAGTAGGATGTTTGCAAACTGAAGCTTTGCAGTTGCCAGTTTTCTTCAATGAAATGCACCATCAGGGAGAGGTATGGCTCGGATGTTCGGCTTGACCATAAATCCGTTGTTGTGGCAAAATGTGAAACCATTTGCAGTTGATGCATCAGAGTTTGGCGACACGAATCATACAACTTAGGCAGAGCTGTTTGACTGAAATATTTTCAGTCAAAATATATATTTCAAAAGTTGTTTAAAACCATCTCTCTCAACCACTTGAATTGGCACCATATATTTTGCGATGTAATTGGTGACGGCGTTTGTTATGTCACGCCATCTGTTGCTTTTCTTGTCGTAAGGCACTTTTTTGTAGAATGAGTCCGCTAAAGTTTGCCGAGAGTGTTTTTGTGCTTGTGCTTTGGTTACTTTAGACTTGTGCTGGACAGTTGGCTCCTTAAGCTTTTCGTATTCTTCGTATCCTGTGCCGTGGTTAGTTCGCAAATGGTGAAACAAGCTAGTTGACGAGCTGTCTTTAACGGCAACCGATTTACCACATAGTTTGCAGATTGCAGTCTTTTGAGCAACGTCAGTCTTTTCAAAACCAAACCACTGCCATGCGAGTGAGAATGAACGATGTCTGGCAATTAACTCTGCCGACGTAGATAGCGAGGCTGTTCTATCATCTGGTGCTGATTGTTCACTCATTTTGAGGCAGGGAGCGACGCTAACTTGCGGCTTGCTGGACGTTCACGCCTACGCAACGCGATTTGCGCACGCGCAGTGGTCTATACTGTTGCATTAGTGAATGAACTTTCTTTTTTTTTTGCAAAGCGAGTTACATACTCGATTATTCAATTCCGCACATCGTTAAAACAGCAATTAAGATATAATCGTAAACGATGTATACCGCACACGCCTAATTGTTGGATATTTCTTTTGTTTTATTGTTGTATTTTATGCACATATATGCATTCCATATATAGAATTTGGATAGTCGTGCTTGCCTCTAATATGGGTGGACGTGTGATTAGGTGGACCTCAGGGCCATCTGTTTTATTCCTAATTCTTTGCTCTTAATACTCTTTAAGTACATTAGCTTGACTTGTCAACTACTACACACTTGCACCACAAATGAACAATGTTATCTTCATCTCAGAAAGCGCAGAGTCAATCCTCCATCACCATGTCGATAGTATTTAATGCAGGAGTAATGGATGCCCTCTTCAAAAACATAAAGTCCTTCATGACCAAGCAGCTCACTGTAATGTGGGACTCGATTCAAAGGAATTTTAAGGAGGACTTGGCACTTCTCAGTAGCGCTTCCCAGAGACCAGAAGTGGAAACATAATGAGCAGGATGGCTGCCATCAGAGATTCACGGAGACCACCGAGTGGTAAACGATAAACAGACCAAACTCTCACACCACCTCATGTGCCTTGAGCCTGGGAAAGGTGCTATATAAATAAAATGTATTATTATTATTATTATGATTATGATTATTATTATTAACCTTGGTAAACTGACAAAACGGTTGGGTCACAGGACAAGAAGATTAAATTTTGGGGGGACGAGCTGCAGAATTAAATATTACATTAACTGAACTTAAACACAGAAGCCTTTTCAGTAAGGTACATACTGTTGGGCTCAAAGCAAACGTAGAGGCTCCACATATTCACTTCATTAGGTGGGTCCAACCCATCCTTTTAGAGGGGTCATACGATTTACTGTCTCATCAAAACTCTTCTCGTCCTGATTAGTTTAAAGTTTAGAGATATTTACTGTCACAGACATTGTGAGAGCATAGTGAGAGGCTTGTGCCACAGTTGTGGGGATGTATAAATAAATACGAGGGGCAGTCAAAATGTCCCCGGAATTGTGATATAGCAGGAGAGTGAGAGATCAGATTACGCACTCAATGTTTTGGAGGGGAGTGCAGCACGTCTGTAGACCGGTTACGACAGGTCTGGATTGGTTTCAACGTGTGGTATATGTCAGGCACTCGGGTCCTTAACAGATAAATCTGGCGGACCACAAGTCCTTGATAAAGGGACCGAGGTCAGTGGAACAGTAGGAGATGCCGACACAGAAATGTAATTTGGAAAAAAAAAAAAGTGCAATTTATTGTGGCGCAAACAGTCACAAACGTTGTGCATTCCAAAAAGGCAAAGAAATAATAATAATAATTATTATTATTAAAAATCCTGTAAAAATTGCACCCATCAATTGTTCCCTCAGGGTCCTTCTCTCAGATATAAATTCATTTTATTAACCTGCTCCTGTTCTGAAGCAACACCGTACGTCCTCCTGCTCACCCCTCTTTACACTTCCTCGATAGTCCTTTATAAATTCTCCCAGCAATCTGCAGACAAGGGACCTGGACACCCATCCCCCTGTCACGCGTTTCGGGTGCCTTTAAATCTGGGAGCTATCCGCACGCGCGGGCACGCTCAACTGATCACAAGATGGCGCTAGTTCTCGCCCACGCACACCTCCCGACACCCGCACTGGTCCTCCTCAACGAACAACAAAACAAAAACCATCCCAAAAACAAATCCCGCCTTCAAAGCCCCATTGCTGTGCCCTATCTTTCTGCCTCGAAGCCCCAGGCTGCAAGCAAACGTCTCCCAAAGACACGGACAAGCGGCCGCCGACTTAACTCCCGGAAAGCCCGCCGCGCCACCCACACCATCTAAAATCCCCTTAAGCGACCGCTGACACCGCCCCACACCCCTGCACGAGCACCGGAAAGGACGCAGGTATGTGCCTTTTCTCCAACTTTAATTTATAATACGGCGGATAAACCAGAAACTGTCCTACATGGAACTGATGAGGCCTTCTATGTACCTACATTGTGTTAAAGGGAGTTGAATCTTCCCAGTATACTTTGAATTAGGTCGGGGTTAGGTTAGGGTTAACATTAAATATTAAGGGTATAGACGGGAATGTACAACCTTAAGATTAGGCGTCCCTTACTATTTAAGATTAGGCGCTCGCCCGAGAGCTTTGTCAAAGGAGTGTTGGATGTTGCTAAGCCAGGGTTTTTAACTACCAGTGTGTTAATCAGGGCCTACCACACTAACCAAAGCCTGACCGACCCGGAGGCAACCTTAAAGAGAAAGCACTCGCCAAAGAAAAGAAGAAGTAATGTCCCAATAAATAAAGAATAAAAAGTCATTAAATAATCATCCCTACCTAAAATCAATCATACCTAGTCCCATATAGCACTGTTATTAAAACTAATTCAATATTAACCCTATCATATCATTAACCTAAGAGTAATAATATTAAACAATAACTATGTCAATAGTAAACTTGCCATTGCAACAAATTCTAACTATTACCTAGGTGAGTGAAACCCACCCCTCTGTCAAGCTCTTCAACCGATACGTATATCCTTAGGATAGCCATTGTTTTCCTAATATTGTGTTTCTATAGAGATGCAGCAGGAGGACACTGACTCGAGGCTAGGTTAGGGTTAACAGAGATTGGATTTCCATGAAAGGACAGGTGTACGGGTCCACTTCCTGCGTATGTATAGAATATACTTGTACCCCATAAAAACACTTACGCTAGGTAATTTACAACTTTAAATACAACCTTAAAACAAGCCCTATACAAAAAAATTGCCACCAGATCATTTAAAATTTATAAGTATATTTTCAAACATACTGATATATTTGCCTCAAAAACTAGACATTTCAATATGCATATTATAACAGTTTAGATAATAATCTAATTACAAAATATTATAATGATCTAAAAGGGCAAAATTTTAATTTAGCTAAAAACAAGGTGTGTCAAAGTTATAGATACCAATAAAAAGTTTTTCATTTGGGATAAAATAAGCTAATAATTTCAGTGCATTAGGGTTCTATAGGTAAATAAATGAGGATGCTAAGTTAAAATTAGGGTTAACAAAGAGGTTGAAAAATAAACTTAAGATTAGGCACCCAATCTGAATCATTCGGCGTAATGTCGCAGTTTGAACAACGTGCTAACGTCAAGTTCACGTGCAAACTGGGGAAATCAGATAGACGAGTGGCACCGCAGTCCTGAAGCCGATTTCCCCAGGGACTCCCGCCATCCTGCACTGTCATTTTCCACCCTTCTCCCATCTGGGAAGCATCTAAAGTCCATCCGAACACTCGCCTCCAGATTCAGGAACAGTTCTTACCCAACTGCAATTATACTTCATTCAGTAATCTTGTCACCTCCACTGCTGCTCTCTTGCACATTTGCGGTCACTTTTTGTATTTATTTGGTCTCTGGTGTTTGTTTTCTGTCTGCGGAGGCACATGCGAGTAAGCATGTCATTGCACACCAAAGTCGTACCCCTACACGTGACAATAACACATTTTAATCTGCAATCTTTTTCTTTGTGTTCAATTGTAACCGGTGCAGTAATGACCTACAGTAGGTCAGGGGTGGGGAACGTCGGTCCTGGAGGGCCGCAGTGGCTGCAGGTTTTTCTTCCAACTCAGTTTTTTAATGAGAAGTCAGTTATTACTGACAAAGCCCTTATTGCTCAAGTGACATTTTGATGCTTCATTTTGGTGGTCTCGCTTGTTAAGGTTCCCCACCCTTATTTGAGCTGCATTCACTCTTTTTTTAACGGCTCCATATTAGCAATAAGATGGAGATGACAAAGCAGGCAGCAGTTCTCCATCTAACTTGTTTCCATTTACATCTGTGTGTGTTCATCATGCACTGTTTGAATTAATAAAACACGTAATAGAAAAAATGTGACAGACTGAAAATTATTATATTCTTTAGGCTTCAAATGATATCCTTGGGAAGGAACAAATCTACGATATAAGAACCTTAAATTGCGGACTAACAAGCCATATCATTAAAAAAGCGTTTTGAGATTGGCAATCATTGGTTACTAATGAAATGATGAGTTGGATTGAAAACCTGCAGCCCTCCAGGACAGACGTTGCCCACCCCTTGACCTAGGTTATGCCCATTGTGTTTTGTGGGTGGGTCCCCAAGGGGGAGGAGCCACCTGCCAATCACCACCAGGAACGGCCCTTCACCCTACTTCTAGCAGGGCCTCCCATACTTCCTAGTGGTTCGTTTCAAACACGTTAGTGTGTGGAGTGTTTCTGGTCTTTGCCATTGCATTGCGATTTCCCAAATGTTCGGACCTGTGCTGTTTCTCGAAGATGTCTTTGGATTCTGTGTTACCAGGGCCATCTTAACAGGATTATATGCCCCCTGGCAAAGCAGTACATTGGGGCTTCTACCTACACAAACACTCAGCAAGTCACAACATACATAGATTAGCATGGGGCCCCCGGGCAACTACCCAGCATGCCCATGCCTTAACCTCTTAACGCGCACACGTACCGGTCCCGGGACATAACAGCGTTTTAAAAACGTTACAGTAATGTGTGCATGCCCATCTGCCATGCATCTCGACACCCTACCCATCAAATGAAACTTCAAAGTCTCGTCTTTCCGATGATATAAACCATTTTGACACACAACAACCACAGCACTGACACTAAATCCTTTTTTACAGAGAAGTACATACTTTTAAGAGTTGACTGTGCCTACCTTTGAAGACCCCCTGCAAGTCAAACATCAATATTTCCGAGCAGTATTGATCCCATTGTGTCCGTAAGGCTCCAGCGAATATAATCCAGTAAAACGATTTAGGTCCAAAACACACGATATATTCTCAAAGGGACAAAAACTCCAGAAAACGTTTCATAACTTGAGACCACCTACGTAATTTTTTTCATTTCTATTGCTCATATCAGACGTAATTTGTTTCTGTCGGCGATAACCATGCTACCGCATGAAACACGGAAGTGTTAGCTTCTGATCGACACCTAAGTTGGCCAATTACGACGGGCCTGGGGTTGACTGGCACCTCGTATAGCCAACCAGTGTGTCAGACAGCTTGAAGGATGACGTAAACTCCAAACCCTGGTAGAATCTACCAGTTTGATTGGACACTGTGAGTGACACTCAAAACTTACAGCCAATGAGCAGCCGAGCATTTTGATATGTAACTTGCCATACTAACTTGTAAACAAAACGATCGGAGCTGCGTGAAGGTGGCATTTGTGCCAGTCTGCAGAGTTGGTGCGTGGTTGTTTATTGTGATTTCGGCAAGTTTTTTCGCATTTTAAATATGAATAAACATACCGATAAACGTAAATAAACGCTCGATTAAATAATAGATGCATGTACGCGTTGTGAAAGTATTCGACCGGCCCAGGAGACGTCTAATGGCAGAGAGCGACGTGTGACACGCCCTTGTGCTTTCTGCTTGCTAGTGATTGCTGCCATCAAGTGGCACATGGAAAAACGCTGAGCTGTGTTGTAACAGTTTGTACAAGAAATATATATATAGTTTGTGTGCATTTTATAAAAAAAGTAAAAATAAAAATATAAATATATTTTTGGCCCATAAGACTTGTATTGACTATTTTTACATAGAAATGTGTATTTTTTATTGTTTTTATTATTTTTATAACTAATAGAGTGACACTGTGTGTAGATGTAGATTCCTTTAGGTGTAAGCTTTCAGTAGAGCCCTCATTGATATCTGTGGGTTGAAGCATTCAAAAGTTATTACACTTTTTCCATACGTTCCAAAATGTGGATAATGGTCCCTCTAAAAGCACCTGGGCATGCCCACATAAAACTGGTGTAAAAATGTCATTTTTACAGGTATTCTTTTCAAATTTGAAATGTGAGTAGTCAACAAGGTATTCTGTTGGTACATAGTGTGTTTCTGTCCCCACCTACCTACTGCAGCTTTATTTTCCTTTATTTTCATAAAAAAACTTAGGCGAGAACAAAAAAATTCATTTTTTTTGTGAGTTCTAATGTGCATAACTTTTGATCAGTCACACCTACAGTGATTCTGACTACTAAGGGTGAAACTAGAGAATGTTACCTTTACAAAGAGACCAAACATGTGTTTATACTCCAGATAGTTCAATAACAGCAATGATTCTAATTTGGAGAGGTCCAATTAAAAGCGATTTAGCAAAAATGACCCCGCTTGATGGCCCCACCTGTGTTTAATGATTCTTGAACCTCTGCTCTGTTTTTGACTGCGCCTCTGGACTCTGTACTGGTACTTTGCTTACTGCAATTCCTTGGTGCTCTTTGGAGCTACGAGTAGTGCAAAGCCTTTATTTTTAAAGATTGTGCAAGGCTCTTTCTTGTCAGTATTTAATGGTACCCCCCAAATCTCCCAGAAGGCTATTCTTTGAAAGTGCTTTGGAGCTTTTTGGGACTCCCCAGTCATGACAGACTGCTTCAAAGCTCCTCACATGCTATAAAAGGAGGTCTGAAACCACCACCCAGATATCCAAATAAAATTGGAGTCCAGAAGTGTGGAAGCTCTTAGCTGACATTAATATTAAGACCATGTTATGCTAGTCTTCTGTGTGCTGGAGATTCTAATACTCTAGCCTACTGTAGGTCCGGCCTTTTCAAGTTGTCATGATTCTCGCAAGTATTCTCCAGACACTGAAGGATATTCACATGTCATATGAGTCACAGCAAAAATCCCCCTGACGTGAACAAGTTGCCCCTCAATTTTGAATCAGTGGTGGCTTCTAATATGTTGTAGTGACACGCCATCGCTCACCGGCTCTGAGTACCAATGGATTCTTGCTGTTCATGTTGGTTATTGTAATAAGTTGAATTAACCAGGGCCATGAGTTGCAAATAGAATGAATAGCTTCAGTGCCAGCTGCAGGGGAGCCATGGACAATGAGAAGCCTGCCAATGCTGTGTGAATTCCAGCTATGAGTCAACACCGAACGGCTCTTCTAAGGACACCAATTCAGATATAAGAGCGAGGGGCCTTTGGTGTGGTGCTACAGGGTTTCTAAGGGGTACAAATCACATCTTTAGGACAGCACGTTTAAACATTATTTTATAGTCCAAAATCGCTGCCTGTACTAACAAGTTCTATTATACATTGAATTAAAAATGTAATATATTGCCCTGCCCTAGTTGTTTCACTGTCATATTTTAAACATAGTTTAGGGTGTTGTGCTTTATCTCACAAATTGCCCAAAGTGGTGTAAGGCCTTCAAAAACATGCATAGCATGAGACCAGAAATCCCACCAGCCTGCCCAGAGGAAGTGCACCAAAATGCAGCCAAGCATCCTGGCAAGGGGCTGACTTCAGTTTGCACCAAGAGCTTCTCTTTCAAAATTTAAAAAAAAAAAAAAATGTTCTGTAATGTCCTCAAATACATTCAAACTAGCCAGCAAGTGAAAGGATAACCATAAACCCCTGGCTTAAAGAGACCAAGGCCACGAGACATCTTTATAAAAGGATGGTTTATTAAGAGTAAAGGATAAAATACAACTTATCTTCATCTCTTTCTACTTGTGTGTATTTGTGTGTGTTGGTCAAGGTTTTATAGGTTTCGGTGTGATTTTTATGGGTGGGTGCATTAAAGGACAAAATACAACAAAAGAGCAAAAAAGAAAAAAAGAAGTTGCCAAAAGCAATCCTAGCTGTGAAGGTCAGAAAAACACGATATGGAAAAATGTCTATGTACCAGGGCAGAAAGTCCTCTCTTTGTATCAGAAATCACAAAAGAATTAAGACTAACGAGCTAACAATGGGAATGAACTGCAGAGGACTTCAATTCCCAGGCTGCCTTTAAAGGGCTGGGGGGGTGGTTCCTTAACAGTGATGGACAGGTGGCCCCGCCTCTTGTGGAATCCACCCACAAAATGCATAGAACATCAGAGAACAGGATAACGTACATGGAAACAGAAGAATTATGAAGTAGAATAAAAAGAAGAAAAAAAATAAACGAAAGAAATAAATAATGCATAACTAGAACAGCATTACAAAAATAATGGAAAAAAATGAATGATAATGAAAAAGAACAAAGATGATAAAAAAGAAGTAGTTTAAACAGGAGCCAAGAAGGAAGGGTTTGGGGGTTTTCCTTAAATAGTCTTGTTCTGTCCCCTTTATTTCTGTTTTTTCTTACCTTTTGTGCTTCTTTCAGAGTTTAAAGTTTTGTTTTTTTTGCTACAATGAAGGCCAAGTCCTCAAATATTAATATCCAGCACTAGAATTTCAGATGTTGTATGTTTGTGAGGCCTTTCTGTGACCTCGCTCTTTCCATGAAGTCTTTAACTTGTGCATTAATGTCTTCTTCAGTCATTTCCCCTGGGGATTAATAAAGTTCTTCTATCTATCTATCTATCTATCTCTCTTTTACAGCTCTATTATATAGTGCTTTTCATATTTATTATATAGTGCCTTTCAAATCTATCAATCCATTCATCCGTCCATCATAGGAGGAGTTCAGCTTTGTTGATCTTCTTTCTCATGTGTGCTGCTAATTTAGAGGTGATGACTTTTGTTGGCCCCATACTGGATGATCCTCTCCACTGTTGTGAAGTCCATTTCATATTGCTGGTTGTGTTTTATCTCTATTACAGTGTAGGCTGTTTTAGGGGTTAATTACATGAAAAATAAATCACAGAGACCCTTGTAATGAATAATCAGCTCTGTGCTTGGTTTGCTGTGCCCCCGTGCTTCAGGCCAGTCTCTGTGTCTAAACTTTCTCCTTATCACTTTGGCCATTTATCAGGATATCACCTGTAGAGGGCTCTTTGGACTTTACAAACAGGATAAAGAGAAGCAAGGCAGGCTGTTCATCCGTGTCACACATTGTCCATCATCTTTGCATGATCTTAATATGTGAACTTTCAGCCAATGCCCACAAGTATAGAAGAGCCAAACATCGCCTGCTTCAAGTCCAGAACTTCCCATCATAGACAAGTAAACACCACCTGCCATAACCCCACATGGCGGTGTTCACCTCACCTTTAGGGGTTTATACGGCTCGGTTTCATGTTATTCTTGGTAACTTCTCTGTTTGGCAGATGTTGGTGTTCACGTCAGGTCCAGGAGCTGCTCCTTCACTTCTTGAATTTCCTTGTCCTCTACTGATGGAGTCACTTTTGCTCTTTATGGGTCATCCACTTTAACTGTTTTCCTCTTTTTTTCAGTTCCAGTAACTCTGCTGATATTTCCTTTGTTGTTTTCCCACCCCTGACCAGGTGGATGGGATCCACTTGTGATTTTTGGATGTTTGGAGTTGGGCTTTCACCGTCGCCTTCAGTCTGTTGCACATCCATTTTTTGCTTTTCCAGAACCTCTTACTTTTCTGTTAATGTTTTATTATTTGAGCATCAGATGCTCTTGCGGACTTTCCACCTTTAGATGAAAATCATTTATTGGGTATGTCTATTCATATTTGGCACCACACAATGTGCCCACTCTTCTCCCTTTCCATTCTAATACCTGTTGGATCTCCACTTGTTACATGTATTACTTCCTCTTTTGTAATTCCTTGGAGATTTTCCTTTTTCTTGACGTATTTGCTTTTTTTTTTTTTTTTAATTGTTAGGATTAGAGATCTTACATTTGCACTTGTTAGGTCACTTCAGATTATACTTCTGGACTGAAGTTTTACCCGAGTTCTCCAGGCTTATCCCTTTATTGGAAATTGAGAATCACTACATGACCTCCTCTATATCCTCAGTTTACCACTAGACTGTGTCCAGTCATCTCAATTTCTTGCACCAAGTACGTTTATGTGGTCTTCTTTGTTTTCTTTGTGGTGGGACCAGCAACACTCTTCATCAGGACTGGCACTACATAGGGCAAAATGGTGGCTCTGAGGCTAAGGATCTGCGCTGGTATCCAGAAGGTTGCCAGTGCAAATCTCTGTCACTGCCAAAAGAGATCCTACTCTGCTGGGCCCATGAGCAAAGCCCTTAACCTTAAATTGCTCCAGGGGCGCAGTACAATGGCTGACCCTGCGCTCTGACCCCAAGGGGTATACGAAAACTAACAAATTCCTAATACAAGAAATTGTATAAGGTTAAATAAAAATCAAAACAAAAAACATAGGAGTTCTTTTTCTCTTTATCAGTAGTTCTTGTACAGTCACTACCACCATCACTTATGATAGTGCTGAGGAAGGCAGTGGGCTCTCTTTTTAATCCTGGAAGACATGTGGCCAGTAATGAGATATTATTACTTTTTGGTCCTTTAATCCCAAGAAAATAGATTCACAGTGACATGATTTGGTAGTGATCCTATAGAATGTAATCCACCATGTGAAGGACTTGAGTAGTTAGGTGGGTGACTTTTTGACTCCCTCCTTCTTCCCCCTCACTTACACCTCAGGGCTTTGTTTCACTTGAGTGTGAATTCTTAAGTGTATATGGAAAAAATGGCAATCCTACAGTATATCCCATTTAGAACAACAATAAAAGTTTTCCGCCAGTGTGCATTTTCGCATGCTTACGAAAACTGGAATTACTTGAATATCTTTTGCCACATTCAGAGCAGCAATATGGCTTTTCTCCAGTGTGAATTTGTACGTGCTGGCGAAGACTATTGCTGGTGAAAAATTGTTTGCCACATTCAGAACAACAATATGGCTTCTCTCCGGTGTGGATGCGTATGTGGTTCCGAAAACCTCTACTGTCAGAGAATCGTTTCCCACATTCAGAACAGCAATAGGGTTTCTCTCCAGTGTGGATTCTTGTGTGAACGTGAAGACGGCTAGGTAGTAAGAAGCGTTTTCCACATTCTAGACAGCAGTGAGGTTTCTCTCCAGTGTGGATTCTTGTGTGGCTGTGTAGATGTATTACTTGTGAGAATCGTTTGCCACAATCAGAACAGCAATATGGCTTCTCTCCAGTATGAATTCGCACGTGCTTCTGAAGAGCACTGCTGTCACAAAATCGTTTGCCACATTCCGGACAGCAATAAGGCTTTTCTCCAGTGTGGATTCTTGTGTGTGTTTGAAGATGGCTTAATTGTGAGAATCGTTTACAACACTTTAGACAGCAATGGGGTTTTTCTCCAGTGTGAAGTACTGCGTGTTCCTGAAGACTACTATTGTGTGAGAATCGTTTGCCACATTCTGGACAGCAATACGGTTTTTCTCCAGTGTGGATTCTTGTGTGCCTCTGAAGATAGCTTATTTGTGAGAATCTCTTACCACATTCTGCACAACAGTGTGGTTTCTCTTCAATGTGAGTTCTGACTTGTTTATGCACTTGTTTGTTGGTTTTGATGGCTTCTGTCCTTCTTTTGACATTAGGAAGAGAACTACATTGCAAAGAGGCTGCTGTTGAATTGTGGGATCCATTTGTTGATTTCTTTGTCTTCTTGTCCTGTTTGTGCTGCAGTCTGCACTGAAGAGAAGTCTCACCAGACGATGCTGGAGAAATTCTGCCATTTTCGTGTGAATCTGCAATAAGATAAAAAGTTTAGTTAAGGTTTAACTCTTTTAGGGCAGATGTCAAATTTTGTCGACATCCAGGGGTAGAGGGTGACAATCAGCTGTTAATGGCGACAAAACTTGCTGTTACGGCACAGGCATTGCCTCTCTGCTTGGAGGAATGTTAGACTCATTGACTCGACATCTAATCCTTGCGTGTGCATGAGTTACGAAATGTAAACAAAGGCAAGATGGCATCAACATCTCACGAGGGAGCGAAGCGAGTGCAGAAAAGAAAATACTCAGCAGACGATGTTTTTCGCATTATCGCTGAGACGGACTCTGATTTTTCAGAATCTGATTTTGTTGACAGTGATCAGGAGATCGAGCAAGAGAGTGAGGAACTGGCATCAGGTGATCAGACGCCAGCCGATGCCGCCCTAGATGATCAGATGCCAGCTGAGCGCATTCACACAGCCGACGCACCTACAGCAAGGTTCGTGTGGGAGGAATACCCAGATATTGATCCATGGGAGCCAAACTGACTACCGGACTTCACAAGATGGCATGGCTTGCTGGTGGACACAACAGATTACATCAGGCTGAGGCTGCTTGTCAGCTAATGTCAGATGAGACAAACAGGTGTACAGGGCAATTTTATGAATCGCGTGATGTGCTTGCATCACATTCTCATTTTTCAAAGTGGAAACCCACAACAAAAGACGAGATGAAGGGGTCTGTGGCATTACATATAGAGATGGGACAAGACTGGTAATATAACTTCAGGGAGCACTGGTCCAAATGTGCTTTGTCCCCTGGTAGAATTGAACGGGTTATGCCGCGTGATGATCGGTACGTGCTCCTGCCAAGTTATATTCACTTCTGTGATAACCAGAAGCAAATCCCAAGGGGTGAGCCAGGCTATAACCCCATGTATGAAGTTCAGCCTCTGCTTGACATCGTGGAGCCAACATATAAACAATTTTATCAGCCTGACCGTGATTTGTCTGTGCATGAATCTATGACAAAAGCAAGGGATACCTTTTTTTTTCCACCAGTATATCCCAGACAAGCCAACAAAGTATGGCATAAAAGATTTTGTACTGGCAGAAGCAAACACTGGTTTCTGCCTGACAGTAATTACACATACAGGAAATTATTTCTTTCAAAGAGAGAGCTGTCCCTTGACAAGTCAGATTGTGCTGGCGCTGCTTCAGGGCTATGAACATTTGGGTCATGTTGTGTACATCTGGACAATTGTTATGCATGCCCAGAATTGTTCATGGAGCTACACAGCAGGGGAATTGGAGCTTGTGGCACAGTGAACAGGAGACACAGGCTGAATAGGTAAAGAGGTGACAATCCAGTTTTAATGCGGGCGGAAAACTTGGTGGCAGTGGCATGGCACAATCTCAGACGGGTGACTTGTCTCTCTACAATACATGTGAGAAAGTGTAGCAACGGACAATTGAAAAGGAGGCACCAGCGCAACACGTATTGTAAGCAGTGCAATGTGGCAATGCATGCAGTTGGCTGCTTTGAGTGACGTCAGACTTTACTGTGTAACAAGTATGTGTATGCAGGCTCATACGACATGCAAGACAGTAACATTTGTCAAAAATAAATATTTTTTGCTGATTTGATACGTTAAACCATTGCTTTGTGTTCTTTTTTTTTAAAAAGTGAACTTACTGAAGGTCGACTTCTGGTGCGTGAATGGACTTTGCATGTTCTCCTAATGTCTGTTCAGCTTCTCCATCTTCCTTCCTAAAGATGTGTCTGCTGTGTTAATCACTGCCTGGTGGTGTGACTGAGTGTGGATGCGCGTGCCAGAGTGCCCTGCAGTGGACTGGCATCTGTTTTTGGGTTGAAATCTGCCTTATTTCATAAGCTGCCTGAAGACCCCAGTATGGATAGGTGGGATCTGACATGTGATGCAGATCAAGTGTCTCTCTCATGAGGATTCAGCCAAATTCAAGTTCAAGCCCCTAAATGGCTAGTGGTCACTGTTGCCCCCTTTGTTGTTGTCATTTTCACGGCTCTTACTAATCCTCATCTTCTCGTTGCCCTAATAATTTCTGTCTGCTCACCTTTAATGGGACCCTGCAGTGTTTGTGGCATCTTCAATGATGGACCCTACACCCCAGAGCTTTGTCTTATTCTACCATAACTGCGGACATTCACCCCACACCGCGATGACTTGTACAGAACACAGAGGGGCTGAGTGGCCAGCTGCCCCACAGAAAGTGGAATATGGGAAGTCAATCGGGCATTTATTTTGATTAATTTGATGATAATTAGATCATTTCAGGTCCTTATGGTTATATTAATAAAAAGATATCGACATACATTGACTAGAAACAGGGTATCACAGAGGTTAGCACAACTGTCTCATGGGTCCAGTGTCCTGGGGGTCAAATCTTGCTATCATGTGGACTTTACATGTTCTCATCATATCCACATTGGTTTACCTTATTAGACTGCAGTTCTCTCACATCCCCAAAAACTGCCAGAAGAGATTCAGCTCCATTGGGCCCTTGAACAACGCCTTTAATCTGCACTCTGACCCCCCAAAGATCACGCAAAAAGACAATTTCCCTTCAGGGGTTAAAAGTGTATCAAAAAAAAGAGGGGATAAGGTGAACTGCTGACTAAACTGGCATTTGTGTGAAAATGTGCTGCCCATAGAGGACTGGCGTCTTCCGTGTGTCCACTGCTGCCCGAATAGCATGAGCATGAGCATGAATTGGATTAAATTAAGGGTTAAATCACAAAAAGGAGTCTGTGTTTATTTTAATATTATTTACTGTGCATCCGGAAAGTATTCACAGCGCATCACTTTTTCCACATTTTGTTATGTTACAGCCTTATTCCAAAATTGATTAAATTCTTTTTTTTTTCCTCAGAATTCTACACACAACACCCCATAATGACAACGTGAAAAAGTTCACTTGAGGTTTTTGCAAATTTATTAAAAATAAAAGAACTGAGAAATCACATGTACATAAGTATTCACAGCCTTTGCCATGAAGCTCCAAATTGAGCTCAGGTTCATCCTGTTTCCCTGATCATCCTTGAGATGTTTCTGCAGCTTCATTGGAGTCCACCTGTGGTCAATTCAGTTGATGTGACATGATTTGGAAAGGCACACACCTGTCTATAGAAGGTCCCACAGTTGACAGTTCATGTCAGAGCACAAACCAAGCATGAAGTCAAAGGGATTGTCTGTAGACCTCCGAGACAGGATTGTCTCGAGGCACAAATCTGGGGAAGGTTACAGAAAACATTCTGCTGCTTTGAAGGTCCCAAAGAGCACAGTGGCCTCCATCATCCGTAAGTGGAAGAAGTTCAAACCACCAGGACTCTTCCTAGAGCTGGCCGGCCATCTAAACTGAGCGATCGGGGGAGAAGGGCCTTAGTTAGGGAGGTGAACAAGAACCTGATGGTCACTCTGTCAGAGCTCCAGAGGTCCTCTGTGGAAAGAGGAGAACCTTCCAGAAGGACAACCATCTCTGCAGCAATCCACCAATCAGGCCTGTATGGTAGAGTGGCCAGGCGGAAGCCACTCCTTAGTAAAAGGCACATGGCAGCCTGCCTGGAGTTTGCCAAAAGGCACCTGAAGGACTCTCAGACCATGAGAAACAAAATTCTCTGGTCTGATGAGACAAAGATTGAACTCTTTGGTGTGAATGCCAGGCGTCACGTTTGGAGGAAACCAGGCACCGCTCATCACCAGGCCAATACCATCCCTACAGTGAAGCATGGTGGTGGCAGCATCATGCTGTGGGGATGGAACTGGGAAACTAGTCAGGATAAAGAGAAAGATGACTGCAGCAATGTACAGAGACATCCTGGATGAAAACCTGCTCCAGAGCGCTCTTGACCTCAGACTGGGGCGATGGTTCATCTTTCAGCAGGACAACGACCCTAAGCACACAGCCAAGATATCAAAGGAGTGGCTTCAGGACAACTCTGTGAATGTCCTTGAGTGGCCCAGACTTGAATCCGATTGAACATCTCTGGAGAGATCTTAAAATGGCTGTGCACCGACGCTTCCCATCCAACCTGATGGAGCTTGAGAGGTGCTGCAAAGAGGAATGGGCGAAACTGGCCAAGGATAGGTGTGCCAAGCTTGTGGCATCATATTCAAAAAGACTTGAGGCTGGAATTGCTGCCAAAGGTGCATCGACAAAGTATTGAGCAAAGGCTGTGAATACTTATGGACATGGGATTTCTCTGTTTTTTTTATTTTAAATAAATTAGCACAAACCTCAAGTAAACTTTCTTCACCTTGTCATTATGGGGTGTTGTGTGTAGAATTCTGAGGGAAAAAAATAATTGAATCCATTTTGGAATAAGGCTGTAACATAACAAAATGTGGAAAAAGTGATGTGCTGTGAATACTTTCTGGATGCTCTGTATATTTAATATATTTCACAGTTCGGACACTGAATTACTGGACATTCTCCACTCATTTTGTAGGTGTATGTCACATTATAATTAGTGTACGGTTTGGGCAAAATGATGATACGGAATCAACTTTTAGAGTGAATGCTTACCTGTGTGTTTGTGTCACAATGTGAATCTGTGGACACAATCACCAAAAACGAAATTACTGAAAAGAGTCAAATGTAGCACGATTATGAGCACTGGAAAATTCCAACTGTCTATTGGAATAAAAATGCGCTAGTAGATTTTTCCATACAAACATTAGGTTTACACATATGTATAAATATATTACAAATAAGTGTTGAACACGACAACGTTTTTCTCAGTAAATATATTTCTCATGGGGCTATTGACTTGAAATTTTCAGCAGATGTCGGTAACAACCCAAGTAATCCACACATACAAAGAAATCAACACAAATACGTCCATAAATTAAGTGATGTGTGATAAAGTGGAATGACACAGGGAATAAGTATTGAACACGCTTACTGAAATGTTTTTAACAATTAGTAGAAAAGCCTTTGTTGGTGATGGCAGCTTCAAGACGCCTCCTGTATGGAGACACGAGTCTCGTCCATTGCTCAGGTGGGATTTGGGTCCATTCTTCCACACAAAGTGTCTTCAGATCTTGAAGGGGGATCTCTTCTATGAACTCTGATCTTCAGTTCTTTCTGTAGATTTTTTCAATGCGATTCAAGTCGGGCGATTGACTGACTCGGCCATTCTAGCTTCTTGATTATCTTTTTTCTCCGACACCAAATGAGAGTTACTTTGGCAGTGTGTTTGGGGTCCTCATCTTGCTGAAATGTCCCCCCTCGTTTCATCTTCAGTAGATTCTTATCCAGAATGTCCCGCTACATTTCTCCATTCATCCTTCCTTCAACTCTATGAAGTCTGCCAACCCGTGATGTTCCCCCCTCCAGACTGAAATGTCCACCATCTTGTTATAAAGTGGAATGACATAGGGAGTAAGTTTTGAACACGTGAAGAAAAGGAGGTGCAGAAAGGCCTGGAAAGCCAAGAAAGCAGCTGACATCTGTCAGTCCTGATAGCCCCCCATCAATCTGCTGGTTGAGTCCCAATCGATGGCCTATAAAAAGGTTTCTCATTGCCAAGGTGGCACACAAGAAGCATCTCATGATGGGTACAAGCAGAGAGCTCTCTCAAGACTTATCGTTGATGGCACTGGTGACAGACGGATCTCTAAGCTTGTGAATGTTTCAGTGACCACCGTTGGGGTTGTAATCCACAAGTGGAAAGGACATCATTTCACCATCAACTGGCCACGACCACCTGCTCCTCGCAAGATTTCTGTCAAAAGAATAATCAGGAGAGTCGTCCAAGTGCCAAGGACCACTTTCTTGTGGAGAGCTTCAGAAAGACCTGGAATGAGCAGGTCCAGTTGTGTCCAAGAAAACAAGAAGTCATGCACTCCACCGCCATGGCGTCTATGCTGAAGAAAAAGCACATTGAAACTCGTGGAAAGTTTACTGCCCAACATTTGGACAAGCCAATGAAATAACTGGGAGAATAGAGTCTGGTCAGAGGAGAAGCAAAAAATGGAACTCTTTGGATGTCATTGGAGGAGAAATAAATGGCAGTGCACATCATCATCCCAAAAAGTCTGGAGGGAGGAACATCACGGTCAGACTTCATAGAATTGAAGGAAAGATGAATGGAGAAATGTAGCGGGACATTCTGGATAAGAATCTGGTGAAGATGAAATGAGGGGGGACACTTCAGCAAGACGAGGACCCCGAACACACTGCCAAGGAAACTCTCAATAAGTAAAGCAGCTAGAATGGCGGAGTCAGTCAATCACCCGACTTGAATCACATTGAAAATCTACAGAAAGAACTGAAGATCAGAGTTCATAGAAGAGATCCCCCTTCAAGATTTGAAGACACTTTGTGTGGAAGAATGGGCCCAAATCCCACGTGAGCAATGGACGAGACTCGTGTCTCCATACAGGAGGCGTCTTGAAGCTGCCATCACCAACAAAGGCTTTTCTACTAATTGTTAAAAACATTTCAGTAAGCGTTTTCAATACTTATCCCCTGTGTCGTTCCACTTTACTACACGTCACTTCATTTATGGCTTTACTAGCAAAATACCCGCGCATTGCAGCAGAGAAGTAGTGTGTTAAAGAAGTGATGAAAAAGAAAAGGAAACATTTTAAAAATAACGTAACATGATTGTCAATGTAATTACGTCCCAGTAATTAACCGTCTGTGTCACCCGGGTGAGATGGACTTTATTCTTCAATAAAGGAACTGTCGCCGAGCCGGTGAGATCGCTTCTTTACATGTAAATTAAGTAAGCGTGTCCACGGTGCACATCAGGATTGGTCGCCGGATTCACTGCAGACTTCCCAGGCCGTGTGATTATCCATCCATCCATTTTCTAACCCGCTGAATCCGAATACAGGGTCACGGGGGTCTGCTGGAGCCAATCCCTGCCAACACAGGGCGCAAGGCAGGACCAAATCCTGGGCAGGGTGCCAACCCACCGCAGCCGTGTGATTATAAACTTTTAAAATAAAGTTCAGATAAAGGACTGGGGAACGTGTGGGGATTGTGTGTGTCTAATTTATATGCATATATACACTCACCTGACGGATTATTAGGAACACCTGTTCAATTTCTCATTAATGCAATTATCTAATCAACCAATCACATGGCAGTTGCTTCATTTAGGGGTGTGGTCCTGGTCAAGACAATCTCCTGAACTCCAAACTGAATGTCAGAATGGGAAAGAAAGGGGATTTAAGCAATTCTGAGCGTGGCATGGTTGTTGGTGCCAGACGGGCCGGTCTGAGTATTTCAAAATCTGCTCAGTTACTGGGATTTTCACGCACAACCATTTCTAGGGTTTACAAAGAATGGTGTGAAAAGGGAAAAACATCCAGTATGCACGGCAGTCCTGTGGGAGAAAACGCCTTGTTGATGCTAGAGGTCAGAGGAGAATGGGCCGACTGATTCAAGCTGATAGAAGAGCAACTTTGACTGGAATAACCACTCGTTACAACCGAGGTATGCAGCAAAGCATTTGTGAAGCCACAACACGCACAACCTTGAGGCGGATGGGCTACAACAGCAGAAGACCCCACCGGGTACCACTCATCTCCACTACAAATAGGAAAAAGAGGCTACAATTTGCACGAGCTCACCAAAATTGGACAGTTGAAGACTTGAAAAATGTTGCCTGGTCTGATGAGTCTCGATTTCTGTTGAGACATTCAAATGGTAGTCAGAATTTGGCGTAAACAGATTGAGAACATGGATCCATCATGCCTTGTTACCACTGTGCAGGCTGGTGGTGGTGGTGGTGTAATGGTGTGGGGGATGTTTTCTTGGCACACTTTAGGCCCCTTAGTGCCAATTGGGCATCGTTTAAATGCCACGGGCTACCTGAGCATTGTTTCTGACCATGTCCATCCCTTCATGACCACCATGTACCCATCCTCTGATGGCTACTTCCAGCAGGATAATGCACCATGTCACAAAGCTCGAATCATTTCAAATTGGTTTCTTGAACATGACAATGAGTTCACTGTACTAAAATGGCCCCCACAGTCACCAGATCTCAACCCAATAGAGCATCTTTGGGATGTGGTGGAGCGGGAGCGTGCCCTGGATGTGCATCCCACAAATCTCCATCAACTGCAAGATGCTATCCTATCAATATGGGCCAACATTTCTAAAGAATGCTTTCAGCACCTTGTTGAATCAATGCCACGTAGAATTAAGGCAGTTGTGAAGTCGAAAGGGGGTCAAACACCGTATTAGTGTGGTGGTCCTAATAATCCTTCAGGTGAGTGTAGTTGTAATATAGGTTAAGTACATGTGAATAGATTTGAGCCATTTATAAATAAGATATTCTTTCAATTTCTTTACCTTGCTTTCTTTCTTTCTTGCATTCTTTCGTTTTCTTTCTTTTTTCACTGTTTTCTGGGTAATATATTGTGACGTGCCGTCGAATAAACACACTCAGGAGCCGCTTGTCCGGGGAAGTCTTCCAAATGCCGACTGGCTTTGTATTCAATATGCCACAATATAAACGATGCCCTGCCGCCGCCCGTTGTCTGGGTCACGGGGACACCTTCAAAAATAATAAAGACACATCACCTTCGTCCTATCTACCTCTCTTAAAACGTTTACTTCCTTTTTTCACCTGATGCTGTTCTCCTTTTTGCTCCAGCCCCTCCAACTTCCACCTGCGGCCACCACCCTCCCGTTGTTATCACGCACCGTTAATTAACCCGGATGCCTGTCACTCAACTCTCTCCAGGGTGGTGCCCCAAGACCACACCAACACTGCTTCCATTCCTTACAGCCCATGCAATGGCAAGACACGTCACAATATTATAAAGTGTTTAAGGGGGTGGCAGATTATTTAGGAGTTGTATGGTTATTATAGATTAGTTAAAGATTGTTTAAAGGGTGTTTATGGTTTTGTTTGATTTACAATATATTTTTTTTTTGATTGTTTAAAGAATTGTTGGGGTGATTATTTCCTTTTCTCCTATAAATTCACAAAATCCAACTACAGCTGAGGATATCAAATTGGGGCTAAGGTTCTGTTGGTTTCTGTTCCTAATAGAATTAATTTTCCAAAGTGTAGGAGATTTTGGTGTGTGGTGAGCTCCTCATTCAACTTAACAAGAACTCGCTACAGTCTCTAAGAAGTTGTAGATTTTTCTGCAAATATTTAGCGACAGCGTGTCTATTAACTTGTGGATTTTTCTGTGAGTATTTAGCGACAGCGTGTCTATTAACAACTTGTGGATTTTCTGCGAGTATTTAGCGACAGCGTGTCTATTAACTTTTGGATTTTCTGCAGTATTTAGCGACAGCGTGTCTATTAACTTGTGGATTTTTCTGCGAGTATTTAGCGACAGCGTGTCTACTAACTTGTGGATTTTTCTGCGAGTATTTATCGACAGAGTGTCTATTAACTTGTGGATTTTTCTGTGAGTATTTAGCGACAGCGTGTCTATTAACAACTTGTGGATTTTCTGCGAGTATTTAGCGACAGCGTGTCTATTAACTTGTAGATTTTTCTGCGAGTATTTAGCGACAGCGTGTCTATGAACTTGTGGATTTTCTGCGAGTATTTAGCGACAGCGTGTCTATTAACTTGTGGATTTTTCTGCGAGTATTTAGCGACAGCGTGTCTATTAACAACTTGTGGATTTTCTGCGAGTATTTAGCGACAGCGTGTCAATTAACTTGTGGATTTTCTGCGAGTATTTAGCGACTGTGTCTCTAAGAAGTTGTAGATTTTTCTGCGAGTATTTAGCGACAGCGTGTCTATTAACTTGTGGATTTTTCTGCGAGTATTTAGCGACAGCGTGTCTATTAACTTGTGGATTTTCTGCGAGTATTTAGCGACAGCGTGTCTATTAACTTGTGGATTTTCTGCGAGTGTTTAGCGACAGCGTGTCTATTAACTTGTGGATTTTTCTGCGAGTATTTAGCGACAGCGTGTCTATTAACTTTTGGATTTTTCTGCGAGTATTTAGCGACAGCGTGTCTACTAACTTGTGGATTTTCTGCGAGTATTTAGCGACAGCGTGTCTATTAACTTGTGGATTTTTCTGCGAGTATTTAGCGACAGCGTGTCTATTAACTTGTGGATTTTCTGCGAGTATTTAGCGACTGTGTCTCTAAGAAGTTGTAGATTTTTCTGCGAGTATTTAGCGACAGCGTGTCTACTAACTTGTGGATTTTTCTGCGGTATTTAGCGACAGCGTTCTACTAACTTGTGGATTTTCTGCGAGAGTTTAGCGACAGTGTGTCTACTAACTTGTGGATTTTTCTGCGAGTATTTAGCGACAGCGTGTCTATTAACTTTTGGATTTTTCTGCGAGTATTTAGCGACAGCGTGTCTATTAACTTGTGGATTTTCTGCGAGTATTTAGCGACAGCGTGTCTACTAACTTGTGGATTTTCTGCGAGTGTTTAGCGACAGCGTGTCTATTAACTTGTGGATTTTTTGCGAGTGTTTAGCGACAGCGTGTCTATTAACTTTTGGATTTTCTGCGGTATTTAGCGACAGCGTGTCAATTAACAACTTGTGGATTTTCTGCGAGTGTTTAGCGACAGCGTGTCTATTAACTTGTGGATTTTCTGCGGTATTTAGCGACAGCGTGTCTATTAACAACTTGTGGATTTTTCTGCGAGTATTTAGCGACAGCGTGTCTATTAACTTGTGGATTTTCTGCGAGTATTTAGCGACTGTGTCTCTAAGAAGTTGTAGAATTGCCTGCGAGTATTTAGCGACAGCATGTCTATGAACTTGTGGATTTTTCTGCAGTATTTAGCGACAGCGTGTCTATTAACCTTTGGATTTTTCTGCGAGTATTTAGCGACAGCGTGTCTATTAACTTGTGGATTTTTCTGCGAGTATTTAGCGACAGCGTGTCTATTAACAACTTGTGGATTTTCTGCGAGTATTTAGCGACAGCGTGTCTATTAACAACTTGTGGATTTTCTGAGTATTTAGCGACAGCGTGTCTATTAACTTGTGGATTTTTCTGCGAGTATTTAGCGACAGCGTGTCTATTAACTTGTGGATTTTCTGCGAGTGTTTAGCGACAGCGTGTCTATTAACTTGTGGATTTTTCTGCGAGTATTTAGCGACAGCGTGTCTATTAACTTGTGGATTTTCTGCGAGTGTTTAGCGACAGCGTGTCTACTAACTTGTGGATTTTCTGCGAGTGTTTAGCGACAGCGTGTCTATTAACTTGTGGATTTTCTGCGAGTGTTTAGCGACAGCGTGTCTATTAACTTGTGGATTTTTCTGCGAGTATTTAGCGACAGCGTGTCTATTAACTTGTGGATTTTCTGCGAGTGTTTAGCGACAGCGTGTCTATTAACTTGTGGATTTTTCTGCAGTATTTAGCGACAGCGTGTCTATTAACAACTTGTGGATTTTTCTGCGAGTATTTAGCGACAGCGTGTCTATGAACTTGTGGATTTTCTGCGAGTGTTTAGCGACAGCGTGTCTATTAACTTGTGGATTTTCTGCGAGTGTTTAGCGACAGCGTGTCTATTAACTTGTGGATTTTTCTGTGAGTATTTAGCGACAGCGTGTCTATTAACTTGTGGATTTTTCTGCGAGTATTTATCGACAGAGTATCTATTAACTTGTGGATTTTTCTGCAGTATTTAGCGACAGCGTGTCTATTAACAACTTGTGGATTTTTCTGCGGTATTTAGCGACAGCGGTCTATGAACTTGTGGATTTTCTCATGAAAGTATTTAGCGACAGCGTGTCTATTAACTTGTGGATTTTTCTGCAGTATTTAGCGACAGCGTGTCTATTAACAACTTGTGGATTTTCTGCGAGTATTTAGCGACAGCGTGTCTATTAACTTGTGGATTTTCTGCGAGTATTTAGCGACAGCGTGTCTAGCGACAGCGTTTCTACTAACTTGTGGATTTTCTGCGAGAGTTTAGCGACAGTGTGTCTACTAACTTGTGGATTTTCTGCGAGTATTTAGCGACAGCGTGTCTATTAACTTGTGGATTTTCTGCGAGTATTTAGCGACAGCGTGTCTATTAACTTGTGGATTTTCTGCGAGTATTTAGCGACAGCGTGTCTATTAACTTGTGGATTTTTCTGCGAGTATTTAGCGACAGCGTGTCTATTAACTTGTGGATTTTCTGCAGTGTTTAGCGACAGCGTGTGGATTTTCTGCAGTATTTAACTTAAGAAGTGTAGATTTTTTTCAGTATTTAGCGACAGCGCTTTCTACTAACTTGTGGATTTTCTGCGAGTGTTTAGCGACAGCGTGTCTATTAACAACTTGTGGATTTTTCTGCGAGTATTTAGCGACAGCGTGTCTATTAACAACTTGTGGATTTTCTGCGAGTATTTAGCGACAGCGTGTCTATTAACTTTTGGATTTTTCTGCGAGTATTTAGCGACAGCGTGTCTATTAACTTGTGGATTTTTCTGCGAGTATTTAGCGACAGCGTGTCTACTAACTTGTGGATTTTTCTGCGAGTATTTATCGACAGAGTATCTATTAACTTGTGGATTTTTCTGCGAGTATTTAGCGACAGCGTGTCTATTAACAACTTGTGGATTTTCTGCGAGTATTTAGCGACAGCGTGTCTATTAACTTGTAGATTTTTCTGCGAGTATTTAGCGACAGCGTGTCTATGAACTTGTGGATTTTCTGCGAGTATTTAGCGACAGCGTGTCTATTAACTTGTGGATTTTTCTGCGAGTATTTAGCGACAGCGTGTCTATTAACAACTTGTGGATTTTCTGCGAGTATTTAGCGACAGCGTGTCTATTAACTTGTGGATTTTCTGCGAGTATTTAGCGACTGTGTCTCTAAGAAGTTGTAGATTTTTCTGCGAGTATTTAGCGACAGCGTGTCTATTAACTTTTGGATTTTTCTGCGAGTATTTAGCGACAGCGTGTCTATTAACTTGTGGATTTTCTGCGAGTATTTAGCGACTGTGTCTCTAAGTTGTAGATTTTTCTGCGAGTATTTAGCGACAGCGTTTCTACTAACTTGTGGATTTTCTGCGAGTATTTAGCGACAGCGTGTCTATTAACTTGTGGATTTTCTGCGAGTGTTTAGCGACAGCGTGTCTATTAACTTGTGGATTTTTCTGCGAGTATTTAGCGACAGCGTGTCTATTAACTTGTGGATTTTCTGCGAGTGTTTAGCGACTGTGTCTCTAAGAAGTTGTAGAATTGTCTGCGGTATTTAGCGACAGCGTGTCTATGAACTTTGGATTTTTCTGCGAGTATTTAGCGACAGCGTGTCTATTAACTTGTGGATTTTTCTGCGAGTATTTAGCGACAGCGTGTCTATTAACTTTTGGATTTTTCTGCGAGTATTTAGCGACAGCGTGTCTATTAACTTGTGGATTTTCTGCGAGTGTTTAGCGACAGCGTGTCTATTAACTTTTGGATTTTCTGCGAGTATTTAGCGACAGCGTGTCAATTAACAACTTGTGGATTTTTCTGCGAGTATTTAGCGACAGCGTGTCTATTAACTTTTGGATTTTCTGCGAGTGTTTAGCGACAGCGTGTCTATTAACTTGTGGATTTTTCTGCGAGTATTTAGCGACAGCGTGTCTATTAACTTGTGGATTTTTCTGCGAGTATTTAGCGACAGCGTGTCTATTAACTTGTGGATTTTTCTGCGAGTATTTAGCGACAGCGTGTCTATTAACTTGTGGATTTTCTGCGAGTGTTTAGCGACAGCGTGTCTATTAACTTGTGGATTTTCTGCGAGTGTTTAGCGACAGCGTGTCTATTAACTTGTGGATTTTTCTGCGAGTATTTAGCGACAGCGTGTCTATTAACTTTTGGATTTTCTGCGAGTGTTTAGCGACAGCGTGTTTATTAACTTGTGGATTTTTCTGCGAGTATTTAGCGACAGCGTGTCTATTAACAACTTGTGGATTTTTCTGCGAGTATTTAGCGACAGCGTGTCTATTAACTTGTGGATTTTTCTGCGAGTATTTAGCGACAGCGTGTCTATTAACTTGTGGATTTTCTGCGAGTGTTTAGCGACAGCGTGTCTATTAACTTGTGGATTTTCTGCGAGTGTTTAGCGACAGCGTGTCTATTAACTTGTGGATTTTCTGCGAGTGTTTAGCGACAGCGTGTCTATTAACTTGTGGATTTTCTGCGAGTGTTTAGCGACAGCGTGTCTATTAACTTGTGGATTTTTCTGCGAGTATTTAGCGACAGCGTGTCTATTAACTTGTGGATTTTTCTGCGAGTATTTAGCGACAGCGTGTCTACTAACTTGTGGATTTTTCTGTAGTATTTAGCGACAGCGTGTCTATTAACAACTTGTGGATTTTTCTGCGAGTATTTAGCGACAGCGTGTCTATTAACTTGTGGATTTTCTGCGAGTGTTTAGCGACAGCGTGTCTATTAACTTTTGGATTTTCTCATGCAGTATTTAGCGACAGCGTGTCTATTAACTTGTGGATTTTCTGCAGTATTTAGCGACTGTGTCTCTAAGAAGTTGTAGATTTTTCTGCGAGTATTTAGCGACAGCGTGTCTACTAACTTGTGGATTTTTTGCGAGTGTTTAGCGACAGCATGTCTATGAACTTGTGGATTTTCTGCGAGTATTTAGCGACAGCGTGTCTATTAACTTTTGGATTTTCTGCGGTATTTAGCGACAGCGTGTCTATTAACTTGTGGATTTTCTGCGAGTGTTTAGCGACAGCGTGTCTATTAACTGGTAGATTTTCTGCGAGTATATAGCGACAGCGTGTCTATTAACAACTTGTGGATTTTCTGCGAGTATTTAGCGACAGCGTGTCTATGAACTTGTGGATTTTTCTGCGAGTATTTAGCGACAGCGTGTCTATGAACTTGTGGATTTTTCTGCGAGTATTTAGCGACAGCGTGTCTATTAACAACTTGTGAATTTTCTGCGAGTATTTAGCGACAGCATGTCTGTTAACAACTTGTGGATTTTTCTGTGAGTATTTAGCGACAGCGTCACAAAGTTGTTTCTGTTTAGCTGCATCAGAAAATGCAACCACAACGTCTGACACGCCTCCTTTTTACTGTTTTCTCACAGCTTGGATTGCTGCTGACGGATGGCCTTATATGGGCAGGCACTCAATTACGTGGGAGGCGTGGGGATGGGGGACGCAACTCCGCCTCACACGGTGACCGAGCTGCAGGCTATGGCCGTATATATGTACATAAGTAGGATTCAGTTATGACCGTTACGCGTAGAATTTCAAAATGAATCCTGCTTAACTTTTGTAAGTAAGCTGTAAGGAATGAGCCTGCCAAATTTCGGCCTTCTCGCTTAAGCATTTAAATCTATATAAGGCAGGCTGCCAACAACGTGGGAGATGTAGGAATGGGGGACGCAATATAGGCAGGCAGCCAACTACGTGAGAGGCGTGGTGATGGGGGAACGCAACTCCGCCTCACACGGCAACCGAACTGCAGGCTATGGCCGTATATATGTACATAAGTAGGATTCAGTTATGACCGTTACGTGTAGAATTTTGAAATGAAACCTGCTTAATTTTTGTAAGTAGGCTGTAAGGAATGAGCCTGCCAAATTTCAGCCTTCTACCTACACGGGAATTAGTGATGAGTGAGTGAGTGAGGGCTTTGCCTTTTATTAGTATAGATTTGTGTTGATTTCTTTGTGTGTGTGTGGATTACTTAGGCTGTTCCCGACATCTGGTGAACATTTCATATCAACAGCCCCATGAGGAATATATTTACCGAGAAGAACGTTGACACATTCAATACTAATTTTCCCCGCTGAATATGTGTATCTTGATGCAACAGATTTGCACATTATAAGATCCCAACAGCAACCAGACTGATGTCCTCCTGACCACCCGAGAGACTGTCGGGGGGTCAGGATGCGAGTCTGTGACATGACACCCTTAAAGTCAATCACTCCACACAAAGACATTTTGGCCACAGCATAGAAAATGATAGACGTTGGCTAATTTGGAGATAAAACACTATCACAAATTGTTTTTGTGCACGTTTCGGACTTAATTGCTGCAATGTTTATCAAAATACGATTCCATTAAACACAATACAACCCTAACCTACAAGATTTCATTGCTAAACTAACAACTTGGTAAAGTGAAAGTCATGTGTTGGACACTTATTTTTTTGCAATCACTAAATATTTTATAACTAGGCTGACCCGCCTTTTAAGTTGACCACTTCTTAAGGCAATTCAATATGTAGATCAATTTGATATTTTATACAAACTCATTAATTTGGTTATACAGTATTGCATTTGAGCGGTATTACTTTAATACTCGTAGTTTATTTTTGTGATGAAATGTAAACTTTTTTTCTATATTGAGGTCGCCCTTTTGAACCCCCCTGATATTTACTACGCGGTGAGGCATTTCTACTCCATCAACATTAATTATTTCCAGAGACATCATTTTGTCTATTTTTCCAGCGCATCGCGCACAAAAGCAAGGGAACGATGGGAGCACCAGAACTCTGCTCACATCATGTCGCCTGCACCGCAAGCTGAAAGTAGTAAGTCTGTGATAAGCGGAATACCGCTACGCTTTCCACTCACGGGACGGAAGGACAATCCCGACCACTTTTATATAGTAAGATTATTTCTTTTTTCAATTTAGGTCAGAGAGTGATAGTCTTCATGCTCACGGACATGTGATCTCTACTCAATTTCAACCAAAAAGCGTATCCTGCTTTCATTCTTACTTGTTAAAAATACTGACTCAGCCACCATTAGAATTTGCACACGTACTCAGTTTCATTATTATATCTAACAACGTAACTTACTTATTCTAATATTCGTAGATGATGGCTGCTTCTCTGCGTCTGTCCCGTATCCCTCAGTTGTTTTCACTTCAACCTCAGATAACTCAGATTTCATTTCCATAGATTTTTGCCGGATAGGCAGTTGTTCCGCATTAGTGAAACAGGGCTGCAAACTGGAATGACACAATTCACCAACATCTTGCTTGAAAATATTCTCAGTTTTTGGCATTTGCACACCAAGAGTAACCGGGAAATCCTTTGAATCCTCAACTTTAATTTCGCGCGTCTCCTCCTTGCGCTCTTTAAAATCTGACACTTGTCCTCTAAAATCCTCCAGCTTCACACACGGACTCTCTGGTGCACCCCACTCACAGTCCTCTTGTTTAATGCGTCAGTCTCTCATCCAAGCCGTCATCGTTGGCCGACGCCATACTCCGTGGAAACCCCTCCCTTCTTGTAAACCGTCTGCTTTTCTCTTCTCAGATTCCCATCTCACACGGACCCCCCTGGCCTGAAGGACATGGCCATTATGAACTGGGAAGGAGGCTTCTTTTTATCTGTCAAAATAAAAGGGATTGACTGACGTCATAAAGATGTCAAAAATAACTTGACTACATTGCAGGGTTAAATTAACACTAAAAAAAAACACCAAGTTTTAATTTGAGATTGAAATGCTGTCAACGCTCCATGTTAGCCTATGAAGTTCTCAGCAGATTTGGAGTGAAAATATACTTGATGCAGAGACAAAATCCAGCTGAGTAAGGCAAAGATAAGAACAGAGAAAGGAGGGAAAACTTTAAAATGCTATTTTCTTTTATCATCACTTTGAACTGTTTGATACTGGCAATTTATGTCAAAGTTGGTCCAAGCGCCACGGTGAGAGAGAGAGAGAGAAATCCAAAGCTGAATTTGATCTAAGCTGAGGCCACCATTTTAAAGAGACTGTGCCTGCGATGAATTGAAATTACAAACCACAATTACAGTCAAATCAACAGAAATACACATTCAGCATAGACAGACAGCCAGGGCGACCCCTGCTGACAGAAAGGCAAAAGCTTACAGCACTCAGTATTCCCAGGCGGTCTCCCATCCAAGTACTAACCGAGCCCGACTCTGCTTAGCTTCCGAGATCGGACGAGTTCGGACGTATTCAGAGTGGTATGGCCGTAAACGAGAGGCGCTTGTTTTTCTCTCCCCATATAGGAAACATTGGAAGGCCTCTTTTCTAAACGACAGCCCTGTTTTTTTGTTTTTTTCTCCCCTGACTGTCTTCATTTTTTTTTTTTTTTCAATCTTTTGAAATTTTCTGAATGTCTTTTGAATTAGAATGCTTGTTGTCCTTCATGCTGCTCCCCTTCTGTCGGCTCTCGCCACCCATTTAAGACCAACAAACCCCGTTCTTCCCCATGGATGGATGGATGGATGGATGGATGGATGGATGGATGGATGGATAGATAGATAGATAGATAGATAGATAGATAGATAGATAGATAGATAGATAGATACCATTAACTGTTATGCATTCTGCGCTCCTAACTATAATAGAACTCCTTCCTCTTTGGTGTTCTGGAGGTTGTGAATACAAAACTTACTATCATCCCAATCACTGCAGAGTGTGAAGATGCGTTTTCAGGTCAAAACTCCATCTTTACTAACATGAGGATCCTCTTATTTAATAGTCTAAGCATGACACATTTCAATGGTGCTATGTACAGTTAGGTCCATAACTATTTAGAAAGAGACATCTTTTTTCTCATTTTGGTTCTGTACATTACCACAATGAATTTTAAATGAAACAACTCCGATGCAGTTGAAGTGCAGACTTTCAGAGTTAATTCAGTGGGTTGAACAAAACGACTGCATAAAAATGTGAGGCAACTAAAGTATTTTTTGAACACAATCCCTTCATTTCGGGCGCTCAAAAGTAATTGGCCAATTGACTCAAAGGCTATTTCATGGGCAGGTGTGTTCAAGTCCGTCGTTATGTCTTATCAATTAAGCAGATAAAAGGCCTGCAGTTAATTTGAGGTGTGGTGCTTGCATGTGTGAACAGACAACATGCGGTCAAAGGAGCTCTCCATGCAGGTGAAAGAAGTCATCCTTAAGCTGCGAAAACAGAAAAAACCCATCTGAGATATTGCTACAATATTACAAGTGGCAAAATCTACAGTTTGGTACATCCTGAGATATTATAACTGTAGTGCAAGTTTACAGTGAGGTGATTGTACTTATAAGTACAGACAGTTCTACAAGGAGCAATTGATTGAGTGCATTTAAAGTTCTTGGGATTAAACTGTTTTGAACCGCGAGGTCCGTACAGGAAAGGCTTTAAAACGTTTTGCAGTGGCTGAGACAGCGTGTGCTTGAAGCTGTATACCGATAATTCTCTTTCCGATCAGCTGCTGCTGGGATTCACACTCAGATACAGTGATATAAATACTCCGAGTGGTGCAGTGAGAGTAATATGGAAAAAGATGATCTGCTGTGGCAACTCCTAACAGGAGGAGCTGACAGATGAAGAAGAAGAAGAAGAAGGAGGAGAAGTGAGAGTAACAACGCTAAAGCAGTTATGGTATTTGGAATACTATGGCTGTTCCCTGGACCATTATATTGTTACAAGTTAATTACAATCAGATGCATTACACTAATAAACAATATGCGGTTAGTTTCTGTGTATTTATAAAGCCGCGTCATGAAAATAAGGAGTAACCACACAGGAACAGTAGCATTGCTTTGACGCTGGGTGCCGCCAGTTTGCAAAACCGAGCGGAGAACTTGCGTACGACAAGACATGAGGTACCGTGGAAAGTGCGTGGCTTTATGCCAAGTGTAGGTTTTATACATCGCGATTTGAACGTGGAAAAGTTCTTACGCAACATTTCTGTGCGTACGCATCGTTTATACATGAGGTGCCTGGACGTCCACGGAAGTCAATAGCGGTGGATGATCGCAGAATCATTTCCATGGTGAAGAGAAACCCCTTCACAACAGCCAACCAAGTGAACAACACTCTCCAGGGGGGTCAGCGTATCGATATCCAAGTCTACCATAAAGAGAAGACTGCATGAAAGTAAATACAGAGGGTGCACTGCAAGGAGCAAGCCACTCATAAGCCTCAAGAACAGAAAAGCTAGATTGGACTTTGCTAAAGAACATCTAAAAAAGCCAGCACAGTTCTGGAAAAACATTCTTTGGACAGATGAAACCAAGATCAACCTCTACCAGAATGATGGCAAGAAAAAAGTATGGAGAAGGCGTGGAACAGCTCATCATCCAAAGCATAGCACATCATCTGTAAAACACGGTGGAGTCAGGCAGTGTGATGTTTTGGGCGTGCATGGCTGCCAGTGGCACTGGGACACTCGTGTTTATTGATGAGGTGACACAGGACAGAAACAGCCGAATGAATTCTGAGGTGTTCAGAGACATACTGTCTGCTCAAATCCAGCTAAATGACTGGGTGGCGTTTCATGATACAGATGGACAATGACCCAAAACATACAGCCAAAGCAACTCAGGAGTTTATTAAAGCAAAGAAGTGGAAAATTCTTGAATGGCCAAGTCAGTCGCCTGATCCTAACCCAACTGAGCCTGCATTTCACTTGTTGGAGACTAAACTTCGGACAGAAAGGCCAACAAACAAACAGCAACTGAAAGTAAAGCCGCTGCAGTAAAGGCCTGGCAGAGCATTAAAAAGGAGGAAACCCAGCATATCTGGTGATGTCCAGGAGTTCAAGACTTCAGGCTGTCATTGCCAGCAAAGGGTTTTCAACCAAGTATTAGAAATTAACATTTTATTTCCAGTTATTTAGTTTCTCCAATTACTTTTGAGCCCCTGAAATGAAGGGATTGTGTTAAAAAAATACTTTAGTTGCCTCACATGTTTATGCAGTCGTTTTGTTCAACCCACTGAATTAAAGCTGAAAGTCTGCACTTCAACTGCATCGGAGTTGTTTCATTTAAAATTCATTGTGGTAATGTACAGAACCAAAATTAGAAAAACGTTGTCTCTGTCCAAATATTTATGGACCTGTGTATGTGTATATATATATATATATATATATATATATATATATATATATATATATATATATATATATATATTATATATAATTTATTAATCCTCGAGGGTAAACTTCCGAGCCTACTCTTCTGCTTTTACTCAAGTAGTTTCCACGTTTTTTTCCCACTTTAGTAAATATTTGTCGACATTGTTTTTAGTTTTTCCACTTCTGGACTTAACCCCGCGTCACTGTGTGCCCTGTCCAGATTTTGTTCCTGCCTTGTACCAGATCTCTCTCACGACCCTCCCCACGTCTATATTGGATTTCCTACGGGTACTTCATTTGTGTTGCAAACGCTATTTGGGGGAAGTTATTACATTTTTAAGAATTCCAACGACGGGACGAGCGAGTAGCTTTTCACGGCAGACAGTGTGATCGTAACGGGAAAGTACAAATAAACGACGGACAAGCGGAGTGCCGTCACCATCCACAATGAAGCCCCTCTGAAGATCGTCGCGACTCTTATTTCTCTTTCTCGCTCTTATTTTCAAAGACAACCTCATTCCTACCATTCGTTCATTCATTTATTTATTATTCCGTCCGTCTCATATTCGTCTCTCCTGATTCATCGCCCACACGTTGTCCTTCTTATTCTGCTCCCATCCCGACATTCCTGCCCATGTACTGCTGCACTTTCTTTTCTTCTGGTCTCCCAAACCGGTATCCCCGCCCCGATGCTCACGTTACTCACCGACACTTATCGTCGTCTCTCTTTCTCTTCCTTCTCTCTTCCACTGCTAGTTTTTCGTCTATGAAAGGTGCAGACCCACGCCTCGTATGTCAGGAATTAAACAAACAAAATGAAACAAAACAAGTCGTCAACGAGCGACTCGACAGAAAGAAGCCGTTCCTATGCCGCTCTGCTGGTAAACACTGCCATCTACTGGACGGAGGGACGTTTACGCTGCTCAAAAGACCCGTGTGGGACTCGCAAACGACTGGCATACTGCCCGGCGCTGATTCCAGCCTTGTGCTTGATGCTGCCAGGATGAGCTCAGGTCTCCTTTGAGTTTGAATTGGATTAAGCAGGTTTGAGAATGATGATGAACAACTTAATAGTAAACGTTTGCCTGTGCAGATCACAGCGCTAAACTCGATTAGATGCGTTCGATGGTGTCAGGGTCAAGATTTATCTGTAAATAAATAATAATAATAAATAAATGAACGATATGTAAAAAGACCGGGCTCCTAGAAACTATTGAAATCGTCAGGAAAAAAAAAAATTGTACTGCAGAGTCAGCGGTTTCGTTTTGCGAATGTGCGCGCCCCCCTTTGTCTATCGGCAGGTAAGCGAGTTTGTCTCCGACTTGTTAACTTGAGGCCGCCTTGTCGGCTCTTTGAGCTTCATTGCTGTAGCCTCGTACTTCCCGGCCGGCCGGACAGACAGACACACACACACTTCCACACGTAAACGTTTATATATAAAATATGTACCAAAGAACAGAAGGTGTAGGCACCAAAATTAAATAAATAGGCTTTTAAATATAGAAGTGACTTTCTGTAATATTTATATGCCAACAAAATATTAATACATATATGTACAGTTTTGTTTTAAGATATGTCATTGAAATGTATTATTATTATCAGGCATTGTTTAGGCACCTATATCATAAGGCAAGCATCAGAAAAAGGGACATCGATGGTTTTTGTTTTAGAGTTAATATAGAGCACAGATGCCGTGGATGTAAGAGCTGTGATAAATAATGTTCCCCTGCATATTTACAAAAAAAAAATGTCTCGCCATCATTTCATTTTGCACAATTTGTGAAGACAAGGCACTTTCTACATATGAAAAAAGAGCAGTAAACAATTAAAAAAAATCAATCCAGTCTACGTCTGCTGTGCCCACGGCTCCTCTCTCTGTCTGTCGTGCAGCTGGCTCTTTGTCACGAGCCTCTTGTTTCCAGTTATCTTTGGCTGTTGTCTCGCTTTCTTCACTTTCTCTGGCAGGGTCATCTTAATGTAATCTTAATGGCACAATGGGCAATGGCCGGAGGCCCCTGGAGCATGCAGTAGGGGTCCATGATGTTTCTGATTGATTCCTATGTGTAAAGCGGGGGTCCTAGCGCACTACTTTACCTGGGGGCCTGTGATGCTGTTAAAATGGCCCTGCTCTATGGTCTATCAAAGACAGCATCCAAGATGTTCAGATCAGGGCTCTGAGGAGACTGTAATACCAGTCAGTTACTCATTTTCCAACCTGCTATATCCTAACACAGGGTCACAGGGGTCTGCCGTAGCCAATCCCAGCCAGCACAGGGCACAAGGCAGGTACAAACCCTGGGCAGGGCGCCAGCCCACCACAGGGCACACACCCCCACACACCAAGCACCCACACTAGGGACAATTTAGGATCGCCATTGCACCTAACCTATATGAATTTGGACTGTGGGAGGAAAGCCATGCAGGCACGGGGAGAACATGCAAACTCCACGCAGGGAGGACCCGGGAAGTGAACCCAGATCTCCTTACTGCTAACCACTGTGCCACCGTGCTGCCGGACTGTAATGCCATTAGTTAATTAGTTAATTAAATAATTAATCAAACAGTCAATGTGTTTGTTTTTTTTAATTTATTTATTTATTTATTGATAGTTCATGATGCCCTTGGCCGTTTGCTCTCCCTGTTGGTATTGTGTGACAAATGACAATCTACTTGTCCTTCCCAGCATTGACAGTTCTATTCCTTCTAACCAGACCACCCACTCCTTTTACCCCAAACCAGTTCAGACTGTCCACTGGGCTTCACTGTCCAGCTGCAGACACTCCTCCAGGTCACACTCTTCAGCTCCTCTGTGCTCAAACTGCCACCTTCAATATGGAGTTGCCAGTCCAGCGCATTCACTGCTCCAGTCTGTCTGTGTTTCTGAATCTCTCGGCCTTATGCTCACTTTGGATGAATACTTTTTTGGCAGCAACTCCTCCTTTCTGACAAGACCTTAATGGACTGTAGAGTAGCAGAAATGGCTTCTGGTGGTCTCTGTGAGTTCAGAGCTCATAGCAGTGCTGGACTTCTTCTGAATTTGTGGGGTCATCAGTTTGATGTCTCACTCAGCCGCCACACTCTGTTTCCATGGTTGTCCACTGTGTTTCTGGACCTCCGCCTTGTTTGTATCCTTGGGCTTCTTCACAAGAGCTTGGAAAAAACATGTGGAAACTCCTGTGAGCAATGGAGAGCCCACTCGGATGCAGGCGGTGCCACCACGTGTCTTGTGACTCTGCTCCTCTTGAACTGACGATGTGAACATTCAGCTGTCCTACCTGCCCTCACTTGCCCCAGTTCTCCCAGTTTCATTCTTTTCTGTTCCAGTAGATCGGTTTGGTTCAATCACCTCCTCACACTATTGACTTTTAGATGATCTTTGCTCGCTTTCTTTAATTCCTTCATTTCCCTGAAGATGTAAAAAGTTATCAAGTTTATATCCAAAAAGTTGTATATTATTTCATAGATTACTGAATAAAATACACAAATGTCTGTTTAATATTCAGATTTTTGCAAAAAATAAATAAATGGAAATCTGGAATTTGCTGTTTTCTACTGACTCATTAATTCAAAAGACAAAAATAAATGTCAAAGACAAAGCTAATATAAAAGAGTTTGGGGATGTAAGAGTTTCACACAGGTGCCATATTATCAGTGTATGCCGTAGGTGCCATAGAGGAAGGACAAGCATCACGGCCAGGATAAAGGATTCTTGCCTGGATCAAGAGGCAATAATGGATGGACTGGGCGAACGGGCACACAGGGAGCAGTTTATTACCCAACATGACAGATGGCAGTGTTCCTCAGGGCCGAATCCAATTAGGACACTTGCAGAGTGTCATGGGAGTTGGAGTCTGGAAACGCAGCTCTGCTGGGGTCATTGGGTGCCGCACGAGGGTGCTGCCAGGGTGAGGTCTGCCCTTCTTTCCACACAATCCAGAAGTGCTCTAAATGGCCTGGATGTGACGCCAGGTCAGAACTAAAAGAGAACCTGCCACCTCATGTATTGGCGTCAGTCGGGGGACAGCGGGCAGCACTCTACAGGAGGCAGAGGGTGAGAAGCTGGTGTTTGTATAAGAAAGGTGTTGCAATCTTTTATTTGAACCTGGAATTGTGCTTGGGCATTACTGTGTTTGGCACCCACTTGTAGTTTGGCACCTTTAAATACGGGATCACCTCAGGGAGCTGTCCTGTCTGCCTTCCTGTTCACCATCTACACAACACACTTCAATCTCAATACCAGCGCTTGCCATCTACAGGGTCTGCTCCATCACAGGGCGAACCCTGGACACACTGGAATCTGGGGACGATGGCATAATTAGATGCCGTCATGAAAAGGAGGCACTGTCTTGGAGCACTTTTAGACAACAGGCTCATTCCACCACAGTGCACTAAGAAACACCTCTGGGGGTCCTTTGTGCCCACTGTCTGAGATACTCATTTAGTTTCTTTTTATTTACTGTATGCATTGATTTGTTTACCTGTTGAATGATTGAGTTATTGTCTTAATTGAGAAATTAATTCATGCATTTATTTCTAGTAGGATTGACTGATGCGGTGTTCACTGGATGTTCAAACTGTTCTTTATACATCCTTCCATTATCCAACCCGCTATATCCAAACTACAGGGACACGGGGTCTGCTGGAGCCAATCCCAGCCAACACAGGGCACAAGACAGGAAACAAACCTGCCCACCGCAGAGTGTGCACACACACACACACACACACCCACACACCAAGCACACACTTGGGACAATTTAGAACCACCAATGCACCTAACCTGCAAGTCTTTGGACTGTGGGAGGAAACTGGAGTGGCCGGAGGAAACCCACGCAGACATCGGGAGAACATGCAAAGTCCATGCAGGGAGGACCTGGGAAACGAACCTGAGTCTCCTAACTGTGAGGCAGCAGCGCTACCCACTGCGCCACCGTGCTGCCCTGTTCTTTAAACAGCCTACAGTTAATTCAAAATGCTGCTGCAAGACTTATTACAAGAGCTAGAAAATACGAACACATCACTCCAGTTCTTAAATCCTTACACTGGCTCCCAGTTAAGTTTAGGGCAGATTTCAAAATCCTCCTTTTAACATGTAAAGCATTAAATGGCCAAGGTCCGGCTTACTTGTCTGAACTTATCATGACTTACAAACCAGAGCGCACATTAAGATATCAAGATGCCGGTCTGCTTACGATTCCAAGGATTAATAAAATAACAGTGGGAGGTTGAGCTTTTAGTTACAGGGGGCCCTAAACTGTGGGGTGGTCTGCCTGCTACAATAAGAGATGCCCCTTCAGTCTCAGCTTTCAAATCTCGCTACTTCAGTTTAGCACACCCTGACTAGAGCTGCTGATTAACTGTTCAGACTGCATCTCTGTTGTTAGTCATTAGCACTAAAACATAAGTAATATGATAGTTAGAATGTGTTACTAACCCTCCTCACCTATTCTGTTTCTCTTCTCAGTAGTCAAATATTGCACTTGGTACCACGGCCCACCTTCTAAGTTGTTTGCCTGCCTAAGGTAAAGTCATCCCTGATGGAGGATCACTGGAATCGTTGGGTAGAGGGGTTCTTTTATTGGATTGGCTGGCCCAGTGCTGACTCAGCTGTCAATGGCCAATAGGGGGAGGCAGCTTAATAGCTGAGGTCTCCAGGACTCTAAACAAATCCAAATCCTATTCTGTGATATCATCTCCTGTTGAATTCTGCTCCATACTTGTAATATTTCTATTGTACTATCATATTGTAATGAGGATGACTTGTGTACTGTTCTGTTTTTTGACACCCCCACCTACCTGGAATGGGGTCTTTCTCTGAACTGCCTTTCCCAAGGTTTCTTCCATTTTTTTTCCCGACGAGTGGTTTTTCTCAGAGAGTCAAGGCTGGGGTGCTGTTAAGAGGCAGGGCCTCTTAAAGCCCATTGCAGCACTCATTGTGTGATTTTGGGCTATGCAAAAATGTATTTTATTGTATTGAATTTTTCCTGTGACATTGTTTGTTGTCTGTAACCTTGTTTGTTTGTTTTTTTTTTTTGTTTGTTTCTCCTGCTGTATGCATCTGAGTCTCTCCATAGGATTAATAAAGTTTATCAAATCTAATCTAAAATTTTGGATCTTCACGACATGATCACAGACCTGTGTGCATAAGCAGCCACGATTAAGCTGCAAACTGGAACACCATCACAAATCAGAAACATAAAACAGACAACTGGCTGACGATGAAGAAGAGAAGAGCCAAAACAACAGTGAAGAACAGCGGACAGAGAGCTGTGTTTGGATTTCTGTTAGACTGGGACCCCTTGTGATAAGGGGTCCATGGCAGCAGGTAAGTTTTAAATAAATAACCGCGCCCTCTCAAGCAGGTGCTTCCATGTCAACTGTTGCACGGCTGCACTCGGGTGGTTCGTCGTGTTGTGGGTGGGTGCGTTCAAGGTGGTCTTGCTGAAGATAGTGGAACTCAAAGTGCCATCTTTATTGTAAGAACGACCTCTGAGAGAACAACTCAAGGGAGTAAAGATCTCTCTACCTGTGATGGTGTGACGGCTTTTGATGGGGTGAAACATGAGGACAACACAGACAAGTGTGAAAGGGGGGATATCGATGGTGAAGACCTAATCAGCAATCAGATTGATGAATCGGAGGAGAAAACGGTTAATAAAATATCTGCGGCAACTGGAAAAACAGAGAAGCCTGAGGATCAATAAGATGGAGTCTTTGACTGTGTCCAAGATGATGGAAGCTCCAATCTACACCATCAAAGACACCAATGAGGAGGCCAGACGAGTACCTGAGAAGTGTAATAGCATCCGATGATAAGTGTGATAATGAAATCAAAAAGGAGGATCAGTGTGGCTAAAGTAAGTTTCTTTGCACTCGTAAGATCAGGATGAAGACTAAGATCAGGATTCTAGAGTATTTCCTCTTCTCATGTACGGATCGGAGAGTTGTACAATGTCACCAGCTATGGAAAGGAGAATTGTGTTAGTGGAGTTGTGGTGCCTAATCCACATTACAAAAGCTTGCCACACTACCAACAAGGAAGTTCTGCTAGGATCTGACGATGGAAAAAGGTTGCTGCTAACAACAAGAAAGAGTTTTGGGGATGTACAAACCAGTGTGTTTCTTCGTGCCGGCCACAAGCCTGGATAAATGGGGAGGGTTACATCAGGAAGGGCATCCGGTGTAAATTTTGCCAAATCAATATGCGGACAAAAATACAATTTTCCATACAGGATCGGTCGAGCTCCAGGTTAACAACGACCGACACCAGTACTGTTAGTCAACAGGGTGCTGGCGGAAATTGGGCTACTGTTGAAGAAGAAGGAGAAGAAGAGGGGGAGACATGTCTGGAGGCAGGAGGAGAGGAGGAAAGTATAGAGAGTGGAACTGAGTGTAGGAACTTTGAATGTTAGCAGTATGACTGGTAAGGGGAGAGAGTTAGCAGATATGATGGCAAGAAGGAAGGTTGATATGTTGTGTGTGCAGGAGTCTAAATAGAAGGGGAGGAAGGCCAGGTGGATTGGAGGTGGACTCAAATTGTTCTGTCATGGTGTGGATGGGAGGAGAAATGGAGTAGGAGTTATTCTGAAGGAACAGCATGTTTTGGTGGTGAAAAGAGTGTCAGACTGAGTGATGATTATGAAGATGAAAATTGGAGGTGTGATGATGAAGACTATTGGAGTGAGTTGGATGAAATGATGAACAGTGTACCCAAGGGACAGAAAGTGGTGATTGATGCAGATTTCAATGGTCATGTTGGTGAAGGGAGACGAGTAGGTGATTGGTAGGTAGGTATGGTGTCAAGGAGAGGAATGAAAAAGGTCAGAGGATAGTGAATTTTGTAAAAAAGGATGAACATGGCTGTGGTGAATATGTATTTTAAGAAGAGGGACAAACATAGGGTGATGTCCAAGAGTGGAGGAAGATGCACACAGGTACTGTAGAATAGTTAAACACGTACTATGAAGATATTTCAATGTTCCTTAAAAGTTTTGAAGAATAATCGTTGTAAGCTTACAGATGGCTTAACGTCTATTATAGAGCTGATTGTGTGGTGATCAGGTATTTGGAGAAAGAAAAGTAAGCACAGGAATTGGAGGTTAGTACGTTTGAAAGAGACAGCACTGCTACAATATATTAAATGGCTGTTATAATAAGTTTGCTATTATAGTAATAATTGTGTCACTGTATCTGTTTTAGATCTTTTTAAATGTATTTTTTTTTCATTCTTTTCTGTGTAATATGCCATGAAGAGCTGAGCCAGATTTAGCACAGAGTGTCAACAGTCAGAAGTGCTGAGCCAAGCGAGGCATAAAGACAGACAGGGACAGCTGTTGTCAGCCCTAAAAGGACTAAGTGTTATTTGACCAGCCAGCACAAGTTTGTCTGCTTTGTTTGGTAATTGGACTGGGGATTTGGTCGTCTGGACACAATATAAAAGAAGCTGGAACCTTGCCAAGCTTTGTGGACCTGAGTGAGTGGAAGCGATTGACTCAAAACCCACCTCCGCTGTGACAACAAAAAGCAGTTTCTACACGACCGAATCCCCGAAAGAAAAAGAAACTAACAAGAACTCCTCGGTGAACGAAATGAAACTAGCTGGTCTTCCTTGTCTGTATAGCAACGTGAGCCGCATTAAACAAGCTAAGTATATTCTGTCTTTTCTGTGACTTTGTCGCCACCTATCGCTGAAAAGAGGGATATCGCCGTTATTATTTATAATTATTTATAGAAAACGCCGCAATATAAAAGAACGTATTTCCAAGGAGCTAACACTCCCATCGGAAACAATGGCGCAGCAAGCATCTTGCGTGACACATGAACAATCACTGTGCCAATGTGTTCCCATCGTGCTTTAACTCCTATCATCATGAAAATGACATCACGTATACATCTCAGTATTTTAGTTATTCAGAGAGCTGTAATATCACGAATGTAATTGATTTTGTGTCCAGTTGGAGGAAGAGAGCCGATTTAAGAAGCAAGTAGTGATTCACACACACAGAGCACATACGAGTAGAAGATCAAATACAAAACAAAGCATTTAACGTGCTACTTTAATTACGATGGGATTTGAGAAACTGGTTAATTAAACGATTTTAAGATGAAGTTTATAATGTTCTACTTTAATGACAAAATAAACTACGTGATTAAAGTGGAAATGTCGAGATTGAAGTTGACATTTCCTGCTTTTTTCCCCACTGTGTGGCTTTTTTCTTTGTACCCTAATAAACTTTCATATGACAGTCAGACGGTGGGCTACGACTCGCCTTTTCACGGCGACTTTGACATCTAATAATTTCTTTTTTATTTCCGGCACTGTGCGACTTTGTGAACGTGAACTTTCAAGTTTCTCCAACACGCTATGTCACTCGATCAACTTCCTTTTGTTGATTATATCACGGTTTAATTAAACAAACAGTATATTTTTCCTTTGCCTCCACTTGGTATTCGCTGAAATCGTTATATTTTCCCCCGTGCTTTTCCCATTGTCTTTTCACAGAAGGCTGAGCTTAAGGGCGATTTATATTGATTTGCATATTCAAATAGGCGTAATTCTGGGAGGAGTTGGGGCGTTACATAATGCGCGTGCACGAGTGTTAGTTTTCACGCTGATCGGGATTTATGTAGCGGAAGAACGTGGAAGTTAGATGCGCACAGATTCCTGCATCTGAATTTTTCTGTGCGTAAGCACATTTCGGCTTTTGTGCTTACGCCATGTTATAGTGCGAGCTCTACGCACGGCGTTATACATGAGACCCCAGATGATTCCGGACTCCAATGGCAGTTTTATATGCACTGTAAAAAATATATTCTGCAATAATAACACAAAATAGCTAACTTTACGCAAAATAATCATTCCTTTAATTAATGAAAATAGGTTTTACCCTTTTTATTGATTATTTATCCTAATTCAATAAAAAAAATAAGAATAATGCTAACTTATTATTTTTCTTAAAATGTAACCATTTTTTATAACTTATTCTTAATAAAAAACAAAAAAACTATTCTGTGAACTGAACACATTTAAGTTAAGTTAAATTTAACGACACTGCACGTCCTCTCACATTGATTTCTTGGTCTTTACAACAATGCATTCAGCTGTAAATTTTATCCATAATAAGAGCTGTTTTACTATGAATGTGTAAGTATAAAACATATTAATTCCATAATTAATAATTAGTATTTCATTTCTTATAGTTACAGACGTAAGCAGCTGTTGTTTTCATGAAACCTTTCCCTTCATGTGGGAAACATGGCGAGCAAGGTAGCGTCTTTCTAACAACTTACCTCGTTGGTTTGCTTTAAAAAGCAAGCACATTTCTCGGATAGTTACATATGTTCATACATATTTTTTATCGTTTAAAACTACTATTTTACACAAAAAAAGAAAATGACTCTTTGAGATAAGTTTGAGAACGGTATGTTGTTTGTCCTAAACTACGACCTGTAGACAACATAAAAAGACGTTTGCCTAACCGTCACGGTATTATTTGATTAGTGTTCTGCATAGAGAATGTATTTTCTGGTTAATTTTTAACACTGTGATTTATTTAGCGATATTTGATTTCTTATGTCCTATTTTATTTCAGGATTTTCGCTGTCGCAAACATGAAAAGTAGTAGAAAAGGCGGCCATTCATTTATGCGGATATATTGGCGTAAATGCAGGACGTGTTTGAAGAGCGCCATCTGCTGCAGGATTTCACTCTCTACGTTTCCTAACCGTTTACCTCTCATTCCTGGGACATTACTTGATTGAGATATACTTTTTGTGTAAGTTAGAACAAAAGATAATTTGCATTGACATTTGAATGTCAGTAATTCAATAAAAAATTATCCTCAGACATTTGATTTAATTTTCAAATATTTACCTTTGAAAATATAACTCCGTTGTTGTGACTATCTGTGTATGTTCAAATAAACAAAGATATATGAAATTGTAGCATTTGTTTGTTATACAGTCACGGCTGTCCAGTGTTGCTTTATTACTCATTTTGTTTGAGTAATTCAAATGAAAATCGGAGTAAAATACTACTTATATTTAAACAAACTCATTTATTTTAGGTAAATTTGAGTAAATCAATAAATTAAGTTTACTCAATAGTGCAGTATATTAAATCTACTCAAAAATATTGCCAGTAATTTGTTTTGCCTTATTTTTTGTAAGTACTTTTAACACATCATTTTTTACAGTGCGCGGGTCATGCACAGACTTTTCAGTTCCCCGGTCGTTCTTGCCGGTGTTTGGGCACACATTGGGATGATTTGTTTCTTATCGGCCCTGCCTGGCTTTGACACAGTAGAACCTCTTTAGAAGGATTTTGTACAAAGATGGCTTTCTCAGATATCACTCATGGAATTTACATAGTTACAGCTTCGATTTTTCCTACTCAATTGTTTTCTTTTTTTGGGTGTCTTTTGGTGATTTTTATAACGTACACTCACCTAAAGGATTATTAGGAACACCTGTTCAATTGCTCATTAATGCAATTATCTAATCAACCAATTGCATGGCAGTTGCTTCAATGCATTTAGGGGTGTGGTCCTGGTCAAGACAATCTCCTGAACTCCAAACTGAATGTCAGAATGGGAAAGAAAGGTGATTTAAGCAATTCTGAGCGTGGCATGGTTGTTGGTGCCAGACGGGCCGGTCTGAGTATTTCACAATCTGCTCAGTTACTGGGATTTTCACGCACAACCATTTCTAGGGTTTACAAAGAATGGTGTGAAAAGGGAAAAACATCCAGTATGCGCAGTCCTGTGGGCGAAAATGCCTTGTTGATGCTAGAGGTCAGAGGAGAATGGGCCGACTGATTCAAGCTGATAGAAGAGCAACTTTGACTGAAATAACCACTCGTTACAACTGAGGTATGCAGCAAAGCATTTGTGAAGCCACAACACGCACAACCTTGAGGCGGATGGGCTACAACAGCAGAAGACCCCACCGGGTACCACTCATCTCCACTACAAATAGGAAAAAGAGGCTACAATTTGCACGAGCTCACCAAAATTGGACAGTTGAAGACTAGAAAAATGTTGCCTGGTCTGATGAGTCTCGATTTCTGTTGAGACATTCAAATGGTAGAGTCAGAATTTGGCGTAAACAGAATGAGAACATGGATCCATCATGCCTTGTTACCACTGTGCAGGCTGGTGGTGGTGGTGTAATGGTGTGGGGGATGTTTTCTTGGCACACTTTTGGCCCCTTAGTGCCAATTGGGCATCGTTTAAATGCCACGGGCTACCTGAGCATTGTTTCTGACCATGTCCATCCCTTCATGACCACCATGTACCCATCCTCTGATGGCTACTTCCAGCAGGATAATGCACCATGTCACAAAGCTCGAATCATTTCAAATTGGTTTCTTGAACATGACAGTGAGTTCACTGTACTAAAATGGCCCCCACAGTCACCAGATCTCAACCCAATAGAGCATCTTTGGGATGTGGTGGAACGGGAGCTTCGTGCCCTGGATGTGCATCCCACAAATCTCCATCAACTGCAAGATGCTATCCTATCAATATGGGCCAACATTTCTAAAGAATGCTTTCAGCACCTTGTTGAATCAATGCCACGTAGAATTAAGGCAGTTGTGAAGGCGAAAGGGGTCAAACACCGTATTAGTGTGGTGGTCCTAATAATCCTTTAGGTGAGTGTATATCAATAAGGTTAAGAATGTCTGTCTCAGTGATAGATGGTCTGTGGCTTTAGGTGGATTTTAAATAAATAATCATGGCCCCCTAGTGTGGGGTTGGCTGTGCAATTGCGCTCCTCTCCAGGCATAATGGAGGTGCCTGGCTCATTAAGTAGGCACGGGCAAGTGCGAGTGTTACTCGGCTGCTGAGGAGGGCGCTCCGTCTCACACTTAGATGGGACAGCATTAGAGGAGCCGGCATGGGACAGAAAAAGCAAGAGCAGACTGGGTCTCAAAACCGGCCCGGGCATCCTTCAATGAGTGAGGTGACGAGGTCGACACTCTCGGTCTGGTATTCATTGTAATTTTCTTAAAATTTGTGATGAGTACGCGGTTCACTACTTGCCTATGATATGAACTCTGTCTAAACTGTTGGCAAATGTAATCTGTACACTATTGTTTAGGCACAACTTAAAATTTGACGACGTGCTTAGAAATAAAATTTAATGAAACATAAAAATTTAGTAACACGGATTACACGTTTTTATAGTCCATGTCAAATGTCAATGTTATGTCCAAGTGCCAGTACCCTAGTAGGCTAGTAGGTTACACAGTTCGCTGCTTTTATTAGCCACATCATCAATAACATGGTTAGTGTCAAGTTTGGCTTTTCTCCACCGACATCAACATGCACGCCTCAAGATGTGCTTCTCAGGTGGCTTTTGATTCTCTTCAACGTAGAGAATGATCTTCCACACTGCGCTTGCGACATTGACTTCACCTGTTCTGTTACCTGTCAATATTTCAGACTAGCCGAATCCCGCCATAGCATACGGCAGTGTAAGAATAGGAACGGAAAATAGTGAGAAAGGAGTTCAGTATAACAAAGGCTTAGGAAACCACTGTCGCAGTATAATGAAAATAGCAAGGAGTGTAACCAATGCCAATGGTCGAGAGAGTATCTTCCTGTAGCAGGCTATGGAAAACATAGACATATAAAGATAGACGTCGCATTCTCTGTGTTGCCCAGTCGACACGATAAGTCAGCGCGTCCGTCATATTGCGGGTGGTAAAAGTGCCATTTAAACTAATACAGGTAGACGTGGAAATTGGGTTTTCTGATGAAAACACAATCACGTTTAAAACAGTGTCGTTGACATACAACAGATTTTGGCGAATCGTTTACATGCAATTATTTATATCCATTTATACACTGATAATGGCAATTATTAAATAATAATAATAATAATAATATTATTATTATTATTATTATTATTATTATTATTAAATAATTCCTCCCATATAAGTAACATTTCCTGGACTGCCTTCTTCCATCTCTGAAACATTTCTAGACTTCGTCCTGTTCTTACGTAACACAGTACTAAAGTATCGGTTAATGCCCGAGTCACCTCACGTATAGATTACTGTAATGCTATTCTGTCTGGCATCCCACAAAAACGCATCCATCGCTTACAACTTCTTTAAAATTCCACTGCCAGGATAATAACCTGCTGTTCTGAACCCAGTGAACATATCACACCGATTCTCTTTCAACTTCACTGGCTCCCTGCTCACTACTGAATACAATACTAAATACCGCTCTGAACATTTAAAGCTCTCCACAGCCTCACTGATCTCCTCCAGACTGACACTCTTCTTGTTCACTCAGGTCCTCATCTGCAGCTCGACTTTCTGTACCACACGTCAAACTCTGTTCTTTGGGAGCTCGAGCGTCTCTCCTGGTGTTCCTCAACTCGGGAATTCTCTTCCCTCTCACATTCATCAGCTCGATCCAATAACACATTTTAAAACTGCCCTCAAAACTTCTTTTCAAACTGGCATACTAATTGTGAATTATGCACTGTTACTGCCAGATATCTTGTTTGTTTGCTAATTATTGCTGTTTGATCGAGAGCGACGGTGGACGCGGAAGTAGGATTAGAGATGGTGGGCGGGGCTCTGTGGTGCGTATCCCATGGACTTAGAGTTGGGGGCGGGGCTCTGTGAGTTGGTGGGCGTGGCTCTCTGTCTTGCATGCCCTTAGTGAATTATATATATAGATTCTACGGAGCCGGGACTTTCAGTCGATGGTTTCAAATGGTTTCTTTCGCTGTCGTTGGCTTTCAGAATCCCACATCAGATGCTTTCTTCATCGGTTTAAATTGGTTCTCATTCTAGAAGTCATACATGAAATAAAAAAAAAAGCAAAACATGCTCTCTTTGTTCCCCCCGAGCTCCATAGAATCTGAAATATTGACAGGTGACAGAACAGGTCAAGTCAATTTCATTCCAGAAATGCCCACAATTCCCTTTTTTTTTTTAAATATGTGTAACTTTCCATGGATGTCTGCTTTGCTACCACCCAAAAATAAATCACAAGGGTAGACGCTATAAACTTTAGGAATTGAGTTGGCTTCTCTCATGGCCAGCTTTATGTTGCTTGGTCACGTGTGATATCGGCCTGTAGGTCTGTGCTTAGATACGCTCCACGAAATACAAGAAAAATTTTAGAGAATATGCGGGTATTCTTGGGATGAAAATGACTTGACTCGTTCTGTGACCTGCTAATATTTCAGATTCTACGGTGCCGGAACTTTCAGTTGACAGTTTCAAACAGTTTCTTTCTCTGTTCTTGGCTTTCAGAATCCCACATCAGAAAAGTGGTTTAAAAAGAAGGAGCCACTTGCCGTGTGATGTTTATCCACTCCAGACGCCATAATGTTTTATTATTTTGAATTTCTCCATAAACATAATATGTGGCAGCTCAGTGGCGCAGAGGGTAGCAGAGGCTGCTGCCTCGCAGTTGGGAGACCTGGGTTCGCTTCCCGGGTCTTCCCTGCGTGGCGTTTCCTCCCACAGTCCAAAGACATGCAGATTAGGTGCACTGGCGATTCTAAATTGTCCCAAGTGTGTGCTTGGTGTGTGTGGGTGTTTGTGTGTGCGCCCTGCGGTGGGCTGGCACCCTGCCTGGGGTTTGTTTCCTGCCTTGCACCCTGTGTTGGCTGGGATTGGCTCCATCAGACCCCCATGACCATGTAGTTAGGATATAGCGGGTTGGATAATGGATGGATGGTAATAATGATATGCATTATAAAGTGGACTGCATATATGTGCTGTTTATCTTCTTCAGTTTTGAAGTAGTAATCTACCCATCATAGACAGGGAACCTAGTATATGAATAAATTTAAAAAATAATAAAAATTAATGCAAGCAGGGGTCTGCCGAACAGGGCAAAGATGACAAGACTTTATTGTGAATGTCATAAAAGAGAACATACAGCATTATAACATCAAACAGAGCCAGCCCACGAGAAGATGCCTCACCCTGAGCACCCATTAAATAAAGACACTCCACCCAAGCCCACCTTAACACACTCAGCCTGAGATCTTTAACACGCCACTGGCCCAACCCGGACACGTCCACTTGTGCTCAGCAGATCTGCACATCCCTCGAGTCTCCGCCAGGCCGTCGCACCACTGAAACGTCTTCAGGTCGGCTTCTCCTCTCTCAGCTTAACGCCATGAAGTGGAAGGAGCCGAAAAAAGGCATCTGGGATGGCTATGAAAGTTTTAGAGTATACCAGCCTTCTGATCATTTGAATGTCTTATTCTCTAAACATTCATCATATGATATTTGCTTTATCTTCGTTTTTCCAAAATTTTCTTGACAACATTTCATGGCAGAAATAGCCCTGGACTTTACATTGCTCATCACTGGCTTGTGCTGAACATCCTTGATTGAGTAAACCATCGGACTCTTAAGAGTGAACAGACAACACAACTACTTGGTGATAATAAGGTGGGCTGTACCCTTTAGGCCCCTCAGTGAATCTGAAAGTTCAGGTAAGAGAGTTTGAAGTTGTCAAGAAAATACTGTACTGTGAGATCCATAGGATGAGCTTGAGGAGCCACAAGAATGTTAGCAGCACTACATGCAAAGATCATGTCACATTATCTGTCCTATATAAAAATACCTTTTAGATATGAAAGGACAGTAGGCAAAAAAATAATTACTAAGAAGACCTCGGAAAGTTTGATGTGAATATTTAAGTAAGTTGAACTTATTAAACACAACAGCGCCATCTGGTGGCATTCTGAGGTTTGCGCTCCACTGGCCCCTAATGCAGAGACACCACTAGCTGGCAGACTGACGCCTGTGGAAATTCCATTCTTACTTTCTCCCAAACTTGTCTCTTTATTATTTTCAGGTTTTTATTCGACAATAAGTGTTTTTGCAGTGCAGGAGTTTCTACTTCTGGGTGAGGATCATTTTCTGAGTGTGTCTGATCACATTTGGGTCTTTATTTCTGTAGTACTAGGGTGTTGTACCATGTTAGCCATTATGAATGTAGAGAAAAGCCAAGCAAAATTACACCTTTTATTGGCTAACTAAAAAGATTACAATATGCAAGCTTTTTTTTCAGCTTTGTCAATATTTTTCACATTTGTCAAGTTTTTGAATTTTTTTCACATTTGTCAAGTTTTTGAATTTTTTTCACATTTGTCAAAACGTGTCCATTCTTATGGACTCCGTTTGGCTGGCGACGCATTTGCGTTCTCATACACTCCACCCGACGTGGTGATCCTCTTCTCTTTATCCCAATTCTCTGCCTGTTCTAATCTCATGGCTTTTAACTGGGTCTCTTCTTCTGTACTATTTTTCCCGTTCATTGATTTTCTCATTTCCAATTAGAGATCTCAATTTTTTTAACTCTGAATCTCTGGATTGAGTTTTCTATGAGCCCTCCTGGCACCTTCTTTAGCTCTAAATCCCACATGTCTTTAATAACAGCAGCATTACTTGACCTCCTCTTTGTCGTTAGCTGACTACTGAACTAGTGTCCAGTTCCACTTTTGTGGTCTCATCTGTTCCACTGTTCATCTGGACTGTCACCATATTGGAGGTCTTCTTCTCTTCTTCTGAAGATGTCATACTACCACCATCACCTACACCAGTGCTGAGGCAGATAGCAGGCACCTTTCAATCCTCAGAGACTTGTGACCAGTATATAGAACCTTTTATGGGTCCTTTTCATAAATTATAAGCATTTTTACTTTGAGGAGTTATGTTATCAGTCTTATACAACAAAGCCCACCACATGAAGGTACTCATCAAGACTAAAGGTGTTCCCTCCGTTCCTTCTTTCTTTCAGCTCCAGATTATTCCTTCAGGGCTTCTCCAGTGCAAATTGCCACATGTCCATTAAAACTCCTGGTGTCTGAAAAACACTTAAGATGTTCAAAACAGCCATAAGGCATCTCCTCAAAATTAATTCTTTTATGTTTATTGAGTCCACTGCTGTTTGAGAAACATTTACCACATTCATGACAACAATAAACTGCCCTCCACTGTGTATTCTTAATTGTCCACTGAAATTATTTAATGTGAGAACCGTTTACCACATTTAGACCAGAAATTAAGTTTTTTTCTTCAGTAAGAATTTCTGAACGATCGTGAAGGCTACTGTTGTGGGAAAATCTTCTACCACATTCAAAACTACAGAACAGTGAGGTTTCTTATGTGTTTCTGAAGACTGCAGTTTTAGGAGAATCATTCAATACGTTCAAGGTAGCAATGGCGATTGTCTCAAGGTTAATTTGTCCAAATTGTCTTGGTGTGCTTACTATCAAGGCAGGAGTGAACCTCACCCTCTAGTCATGACAGTTCAGTTGTGCTGATTATTTCTTACTCCCTTACGTTTTCAGCCCCGTATGAATTCTAATGTGACGCTGAAGATTGCTACTGCTGGAAAATCGTTTGTCACATTCAGAGCAGCAATATACCCTCTCCCCAGTATGAATTTGTAAGTGATGATGAAGAGCACTATTGTCGATGAATCGTTTTCCACATTCAGAACAACAATATGGCTTCTCCCCAGTATGAATTCTTGTGTGAGACTGAAGATGGCAACTTCGGCTGAATTGTTTGCCACATTCAGAACAGCAATAAGGCTTTTCTCCAGTGTGAATTCTGGTGTGGATTTTCAGAGTGCCATTGTCAATGAATCTTTTTCCACATTCAGCACAGCCATACGGCTTTTCTCCAGTGTGGATTCTTTTATGTCTTTTGAGCCTGTAGCTGTCATAGAATCGTTTGCCACATTCAGAGCAGCAATGGGGTTTCTCTCCAGTGTGAATTCTTTTGTGCCTCTGAAATGTGCCACTGACGTAGAATTGTTTCCCACACTCTGAACAGCAATATGGCTTTGGTCTTGTTTGAATCGACTTCTGATCTTTATTATAAGTTTGTCCACACTCTCCGTCAATGTACAAAGCCCCTTGAACTTTGTTATTCACTTGTTCTTGTTGGTCAGCATCGAGGGTTCCTGTTGCAGGAAGATCGCTGTAGTGGAAACGGGATGCTATCAAATTCTTTGATCCTCTTGTTGATTGCTTCCTCTTCTCCTTGTCCGGTTTGTTTTGCAGTCTGAGCTGAGGAGACGTCTCAGCAAACAAAGATGGGGAGAGGCCGCCATTCTCAGGGAGATCTGAAAAGATACAAAGAGTTTGTTTAAAAATAAATAAAATCTCATGATATAGGTGGCAAACTGGTTGGCGTTTCTGTCTCATCCCTTAGTTCCATTGCTGCTGGTGTTCCAAACAAGAACACTAACTTAGCTGGCTAAGACTCAACTGAATAAACCCCATTTTCACATTGAGGTTTGGCCAGTTCGAGGAATGCAAACCATTTACCGTGAAATGAAGACGAGCCGAGGCGATACACGATTATGTGAGCACCCGTCATATTTAAGCAGCCCCGACAATCACTCACAATGACAGAGCGGAGAGTGCAATATCTGCAGATCAAGTATCTGGGACTTAAAGTGTGACGCTGATTGGATGTATGGTGTATTATGAGACAGCCTGGAAAAATGTAGACATTTATTTGCCATAAAATAGAAGAATATGAGGTACTGAATGTGTAACATATGACATATGTATATGTACGGGTGTATGTATTGTGGAGCATGGCCCGGACACAGACAGGCGGACACCGATAGTTCACCCAACACACGTTTATTATACATTATTTACAAAGATGACGCTCACAAAACCCCAGTACTCCCCCAAAGTCCAGGCCTTAATCACACTGCCTTTCTCAGGTGCACCTCGACTCCTCTCCTTCAAGACTCTGTCTCTCTTCCTCCCGACTCCCGCCATCAAATGGAGGGAGGCAGCCCCTTTTATACACACCTGGATGTGCTCCAGGGGCCTCCCGATTAGCACTCCCAAGTGTGGCGGGAGTACCGACTGCGCACCTGGAAGCACTCTGGGTGTCACTGGTCTTCTTCCCACCCCACAGCACTTACGCCACACCCGGGCCAGAGATCCTCAGGCATTGGGGCACCCCCTGGCGGTGACCACGGGCCCTTATAGGGTTGAGCTTCTAAGCTCTGAAAGCCACCAGGGTGGTTCCCCCCTTATGGTCTGGAGGCGGTGTAAGCCTTCCTCCGTTCCTCCTGGGTGTCCCGGCTGGGTACCACCCCCAGCCACTCGCCACAGTATTTATATCAAAGGATTTTCTGTCTTATTTATTCAATTTAGGTTTATAATGGTGTTGTATGGTAGCTAGATTGGGTATGATTGGGTAGTTTTAGATAGCAGAATACCAGCATGTTTGTCACAACTCCGATCTGAGTTTACCTCAGAGGCTGCCGAGATAAGCTCACAGTACGAGTCTGATCGGAGTTCATCTCTGAAGTTGGCGGAATTGGCTCATATAGGGAAAAAGTGGATTAGCTTTATATTATTATTAATAGCCAACGCCCGCCGTAGCATACAGCGGTGTAACAATTGGAATGGATAATGGTGAGAAAGAAATTCAGAAATCAAGAAGAAAGAAATACTTCTTGAAAGACGCAGTTGTGAATAGGTGTTTTGCTGGAGACGACAGATAATGAGTCGAAAGATTTAACCCTAGAAAAAGCCACGTACAACAATAGTTTTGCTGCTTGCATCTTGGACGTCCTGGAAATGTGAATGGTAATATGATCATTTTGCCTGCACGTACGTTGCTATTTTCAGTGTTTGCTTGCAGTGTGTCTGACAGTCCTATGTATTGTTTCACACGCAGATCTTGTTGATGTAATCTGAGATAGTTGAGACGCGCTCCCTCTGTTTTAACATACGCATCTACTGTTGGAATAGTTTGCCACTGGAGTGCAAAATACTAAATGTATTCCTCTTTGCTAATCTGTACGCGTAAAATTGGCATTGAGTAAGCCTGACTCGGTTGGCGGCTCTTTTATCGGGAACACGTTGTAAATGTTTGTGCCAGCCAATGTCTCCGTAAGGGAATAAAAGTGGGTAAACCATAGGATCGCAATTCATATTGAGCGTGGAAATCTGTTTACAGGAGTTGCGTATGGGACAGATGCAAATGTCCCTTTCGGCATCTTCTCCGATGAAAATTGCTGCAACATCGGTGTGACATGTCGGGGCATTGTATCCTCGTAAATCCTGCCTAGGGTTTTCCTCGAAAAACATTCGTACAGATGCTGTTGGATTGGACCGAGCGATTTCATGCATGTGTTTGTATGATTTAGCGAAGGGGTTGGTGGTTCTGAGTATAGAATCTAGCTGGAGAAGCACATTTTCGCTGCATGAAGAGTTTGCTTTATTTTGTAAGCGTACTGCAGTAACTTGCGCTGCGTCAAAAACATACAACTGTCCATATCCTGGACAGGTAGAAGTGTTAGCGAATAGTGGAGAGATTTGGTGATTGAATTTGCCCGTGTATTTTAAAACAATATGGTCCGTGGCCAGGAGGTTGAGTTATCTATGCACCCATGGAAACAAACGCTAGAGAAGAGTTGTATTCTCAAATGTGTTCACGATCATTTTTAGCTTCTGATGTTTGCTGTGTAAGAAGCTGTTGTAAAGACACAGGTGGCTCCCGCAAAGGTGGTAAAGCTACTTTACCGTCGTGGCAGCACTTCGCGTACTTGTTGGGTGTATTACGCTCAACAGGCCAGTATAGTGCTTGGAAAGAACAACAAGAAGAACGTCTCCAAATCTGTCCCAATGCGATGCAACAAAATCTACTGCCCTATATCGTAGTGAGAGTACATTGCTATCGTCAACCGTTTGTGTCAAGAAATAACACACTGATAGGAACAGGCAGTTGCCTGTTCCCGGAGTGGGAAATGACGTTGTACAAAAACCCGTCAATAGAGAAGATACTGTCGCTCATTTTATAACAAAGGCTTAGGAAACAACCACCGCAGTATAACGAAAATAGAAAGGTGTATGGGAGGCCGCAGGTAGCGTGGGGAAGGGTTTGGAAGAGGACGAATAGGAATCGAGAAATGCCGTGTCGACTGCGTGTGGGTGGGACTGGTTTTGAAGTGGAAGCAGGATGAACCACAAGATAAATATATATACAGTGGTGTGAAAAACTATTTGCCCCCTTCCTGATTTCTTATTCTTTTTGCATGTTTGTCACACAAAATGTTTCTGATCATCAAACACATTTAACCATTAGTCAAATATAACACCTCAAAAGCTAGACATCATGCCAAGATCCAAAGAAATTCAGGAACAAATGAGAACAGAAGTCATTGAGATCTATCAGTCTGGTAAAGGTTATAAAGCCATTTCTAAAGCTTTGGGACTCCAGCGAACCACAGTGAGAGCCATTATCCACAAATGGCAAAAACATGGAACAGTGGTGAACCTTCCCAGGAGTGGCCAGTCGGCCGACCAAAATTACCCCAAGAGCGCAGAGACGACTCATCCGAGAGGTCACAAAAGACCCCAGGACAACGTCTAAAGAACTGCAGGCCTCACTTGCCTCAACTAAGGTCAGTGTTCACGACTCCACCATAAGAAAGAGACTGGCCTGCAAAAACGGCCTGCATGGCAGATTTCCAAGACGCAAACCAATGTTAAGCAAAAAGAACATTAGGGCTCGTCTCAATTTTGCTAAGAAACATCTCAATGATTGCCAAGACTTTTGGGAAAATACCTTGTGGACTGACTTTTTGGAAGGAAAATGTCCCGTTACATCTGGCGTAAAAGGAACACAGCATTTCAGAAAAAGAACATCATACCAACAGTAAAATATGGTGGTGGTAGTGTGATGGTCTGGGGTTGTTTTGCTGCTTCAGGACCTGGAAAGCTTGCTGTGATAGATGGAACCTTGAATTCTACTGTCTACCAAAATATCCTGAAGGAGAATGTCTGGCCATCTGTTCGTCAATTCAAGCTGAAGCGATCTTGGGTGCTGCAACAGGACAATGACCCAAAACACACCAGCAAATCCACCTCTGAATGGCTGAAGAAAAACAAAATGAAGACTTTGGAGTGGCCTCGTCAAAGTCCTGACCTGAATCCAATTGAGATGCTATGGCATGACCTTAAAAAGGCGGTTCATGCTAGAAAACCCTCAAATAAAGCTGAATTACAACAATTCTGCAAAGATGAGTGGGCCAAAATTCCTCCAGAGCGCTGTAAAAGACTCATTGCAAGTTATCGCAAACGCTTGATTGGAGTTATTGCTGCTAAGGGTGGCCCAACCAGTTATTAGGTTCAGGGGGCAATTACTTTTTCACACAGGGCCATGTAGGTTTGGATTTTTTTCTCCCAAAATAATAAAAACCATCATTTAAAAACTGCATTTTGTGTTTACTTGTGTTATATTTGACTAATGGTTAAATGTGTTAGATGATCAGAAACATTTTGTGTGACAAACATGCAAAAAAATAAGAAATCAGGAAGGGGGCAAATAGTTTTTCACACCACTGTATAAGAGATGGTTTGAGTAATACTAATGGAGAGGGTGTATTAGATTGGCTGGGCCTATGTCTTCAGGAAAGCAGAGGCGCGCGAGTAAGAAGTCTCACGCACCGTTTAAACTTTCTTGGGGTTGTGGACCTTAAAACACTATTTGAGAGGGGGGGGCCCACCTGATGACCTCTGTGATTTTCCTGTGTGACCGACATTTAGTCAAGTCGTGACGTTTGAAAGACAGTCGTAGAATAGATAAAGAAATAACAGTTGATCTATAAGAACGTCAAATGAAAATGTGTCTGCTATTAAGAAAGTGAGGGAGGCTGTGTGGAAATTGTGAGTACATTACAGATACAACAACAACAACAACATTTATTTCTATAGCACATTTTCATACAAACAGTAGCTCAAAGTGCTTTACATATTAAAGAATAGAAAAATGAAAGACATAAATTATAAAAAATAAATCAACATTAACATCGAATAAGAGTAAGGTTCAATGGCCAGGGGGGACAGAAAAAACAAAAAAACTCCAGATGGCTGGAGAAAAAATAAAATCTGTAGGGATTCCAGACCACGAGACCGCCCAGTCCCCTCTGGGCATTCTACCTAACATAAATGAAACAGTCCTCTTTGGATTTAGGATTCTCACGGAAGGGCTTGATGATGATGATGGTCACGTAGATTTCTTCCTTTTAATCCGTCCATCATTGTTGGAGCATCATGATGCTTTGAGTAGGTGGTGCATTGCACAATTAAATGTTAATTACATTATTTGAATTAAAAAAGCTTCTTTGAATTTTCCACTTTCCCACAAAGAAACACTTACATGTTTTATTGTTCTTGTTCATTTTCAACAGGTCCACCATCATTACTAATACAAAGGGTAATTACGAATTCTGTAGTTCTCGGACAACCATTTTCAAGCTGATTTTCAGTAATACCAGCAATCACATCGGTTATCCTAGCTTGATCGAGTTTTGGCTTAATACTCATTTGTTTTCATATGTTCCCTATAAAAAAAAAGAAATCCAATGGAGTCAAATCCGGCGAATGTGGAGGCCAAGAAAACGGTCCACCTCTTCCAATCCATCTGTTAGAGAATTTCTCCCGTAGAAACTGTCTAACATGCAAAGCAAAGTGACAAGGAGCCCCATCTTGTTGAAATACTGTATTCTCTATCAGTCCTCATTGCTCCAAGTGGCAGCATTTCTAAATAGCTATCACCATTAACAACACACCCTTCCAAAAAGAAGGGCCCTATGACTCGATTTCCTCCCCCCTAAACCACAAATTAACTTTGGGAGAATTGCTTTCATGTTCAACAGACTCGTGTGGATTTTCAGTTCCCCAGTAACGGCAAAAATAAAACTAACTTTCTAATCCTTTTTACAAATTCTTTCTATCACATATACTTACAAAGTTACAACTATTTTAACTCTTTGAAGGCTGAATATTTTTACAAAAAACAGTTTCTGAAAAGCAATGGTTTCACACAGAAATCAAGATTAAACGTCTGTTGCTGTGTGCTGTGGCTGCCAGTTTGACAAGAATGTGCGGCAGGCTTGCTGCCAAGCTGTCCTCACGTGGCTGAGGCATTGCAATCGGAGTTCTACCTCTTATCGTTGTTAAGCTGCACTCCTCCCTGGCGAACACTACCGTAGGCATATCAGCTACTGTGGTGTTATGGGTCCACAGCTCGTTGAGCAAAGGCCATTCATTTTAAATAAATGATCACCGCGCTCGCGGCTGAGCGAGGGGACGTTGGGCCATAGCGTGCCGTGGGGCAATCCGTAGGGTGTGGGCATTTCTCACCGAGTGCACAGGTGAGGAACTGCCCACATTCGTGATTGTCCCGTGGCTAATGGTGCAGCTGCTGTGGCACTCGTCATTTAAAAAGAAGCGCGAGTCGGTTGGCGAAATGAAAAAAAAAGAACGAGATAAGGAAAAGAAGACGGAGGTTACAGGGAGCGAGGAAGCAGGTGGTGCGTGCGTGTGGTGAGCGCGCGCTCGAGGGCAGCTGTGAGGAAGCTGGGTGTAAGGCCGTCACCCGGGTGTTTGAGTGGATGTTGATCCCGCTGAGCGACCACGTAGCGGGAGTGACCTGGTGAAAGCGATGAGCCGCAGAAGGCCGTGGAAAGGCAGCGGAAGTCGGGAGACTTGGTGGTGGAGTCCCCAATGTGTGCGTCCTGGCCATTGGGGTAATCAAGTCTCTGGGACTGCGATGAGTGCCATACCGGAGCCAGGGATCGGGAGGTCTCCAGTCTCGAGTGTGTAGAGGAGGGCAGCTGCAGAGAGCGTCTTGCTTGCTGCTAAGCCCAAACGGGATAAGCAGGTGAGACGCTAACAGAAAAGAAGCACCGAGCTTGTTTGATGTTTTTAAGACTGCTTCCATGAGAAGATTTTAACCTCTGGTTTTTAAGGATTGTTTTTTTCTATTTATTGGTTTTACCTCCATGTTCTTTTAATGGATTATTTATTTATTTAATGAAGAATTTGGAGCACTGCACTTTACATGGAACACTGTTTTTGTTTTGATTGTTTCTTTTAATAAAAGCACTAATCACTTTTTGCACCACCCCTTGCTCAATTGTTTATTTGCCTCCATTGACTAGCTCACTCGGTTTCATTATCGACGGTGTTGGGTTCAAGTGCTTCCAAACATCAGAAGGGAGTGTGGAGCCAGAACCCACATCGTCACAGCTACACGAACCCGTTCAGCACCATGATTGGCTGGGGACCATTCAACTGAAGCTGGAACCTCACATTCGCTTTCGATCACTCGAGTCCGACAAGTCATGGTCCAGTTCAGAGATAACAGGTAAAACGTCATCCACACGGTAGTTTGTTTTATGCAATCGCTTTGATCTCTCGCCAGCTGTCAGTGGCATTTTTGCTGTTGTTTGTGCCTTGCTACTCACACAAGCGCCAGAACTCTCGATCAAACCAACGAAGCTCACTTTCCTTCAAGCAACGAGAGTCCAACTAAAACATAACAGTTGGTTTTGTCACAGTTTTACAGTCGACTACCATCGTCAACTCCTCCGTTTGACAAAAGTCGACATCAGCCCTGAAAGAGTTAAACTGCACACAGGTGTTATGGACACCCTGTACAAAAATTTGTTTCGGTTCCTGCTTACTCTATTTTTTGGTTCCTTCCCCAGTAAGCAGGCTCGATTATATCTTTCGTTTTTGTGGTGGAGATTGTTCTACTTCTTGCTATCCACCCTTCCCCACCATAACCTGTCGTCTTTGGGGGTGAGACGCGAAAGCTTTAGATTCGTCAAAAATTTTGATCTCCGGATCTCGATATTTTAGTCTCCCCAGATACCGAAAACATTGATATCTCAATGATGGGTGTGTGTGGGTCACAGTTTGTCGAGGACGTGTTGCCGTCCTCACCACACGACGAACCACCTGCTTTAGATTTGTCAAAAATATCGATCTCCCGGTTTTCTATGGGTCTCGACATTTTAGGGTCCCCAGATAACTCGATGATGGGTGTGTGTGTGTGGGTCAGAGTTTGTTGAGGACAGTGTAAAGTTAAAATGGCTGGACGGAAAAATCCCAAAGTCGAAACTTCAGCCTGTTTGGAGATGAAGAGGTGCTGATCGTGCTAGAGAAAGAGACCCTCTAGGGGAACCCTCAAATACCGAAATTCTGCAATTAATGATGAATTCTTCTCGCCAATTGCTATTGTAATGACCGGTTTTAGGATCAGAAAGGTCAGAGCGCTAAATAATTACTGAAGTGTTATACAGTAGTTTAGGTGACTTGATTCCTCCGGCGCAAAGCCTACTGACACTCACGTCCAAATTATTATAATTGACGATTGCTTTTTTAATTACTTTATCTTTTACTTTTTCCTCTTGCTGATTTAAAAAGAACAATGCGAGTGATAGGCATAGTAATTTATAGGTGTGTAGCAGATGGCCAGGTCCCATGCCCGGCCGGGATGCCCCTTCGACATATGTTCTGAGGGGGCAACCATGGACTGCTCAGTACCTCCCTCCGGGATGCTTGGTGGCAGCCTCCTTAGCTGGCGGTGGTGCCTCAGCTTCCTGCAGGGCTCCATGGGAGATGGAGTTCTCCACAGCCCTGTTGGGATCTGGGGTGGCCACCCTGGGGCAAATGGATCCCTGAGCCCGCCTGGATGAATCTTCAGCCCCACCCGGAAGTGGACTATAAAAGGGGCCAGCAACCACCACTCAGTGGCCAGAGTCGGGAGGAGGAGGACAGAGCTTGACGGGGGGGAGTGTTGCGTTTTTGTGCTCGTGCATTTGGGACTGTGTTGTGCCTGTGGGGTTCACGAGGAAGACGTGCCCCACAGGTGAAGAAAATAAAAGTCTTTGTTTTGTTTTTACGTGTGCCTCCATGGGAGTCTCTGCCGGGTCGGGTGCAATATAGCGCCTTATTACGGGTGAAATATTACAAATGATGGTATAGCTTTTAATGCTTTAATATTTTGAAGATAACGTGTCATAGTAGTTTATACAACAGTGGAACTAACAATACAGAAACATTGGATATGCTAAAAAAAAATGCCCTGTCAATGGTACAAACAAAGGGGGCAATTAATGACCTTATTGAATTATCATATACTATTAAATCTTGAAGTTTTCGAGGGGTAGTTCAGTTACCAATATGTAATAAGCATGAAAGTTGAATTTCAATGAGAGTTCAGTGTGCAGTGAATCCGCTTGACTTATAGTTTCCGTCCTCTTCCTCTGTACGTTTCGCACTCGTTTGCTCAAAGGCTGATGCGCTTGCTGCTTCCTGAGCAGCTCTTCTTTACTCCACCTTAGTGTCCGGCTTCTTCTCTTCTTCCGTCGGCATCTTTCCGTGTTAAAACTGATTAAGTCAGAGTTTGCGTTGCAATTACTTAGTACATTTTCTTTAATTTTTTACTTAAGTCTTTTAGGACGGATGTCGACTTTTGTCGACAGGAGGGGTTTGAGGGCGAATGTCGACAAAAGACGACATCCTGGGGTAGAGGGCGACAATCAGCTGTTAATAGCGACAAAACTCACTGTTACGTCACGGGTATGCCCTCTCTGCTTGAAGGAATGTTAGACTCATTGACTCGACATCTAATCCTTGCGTGTGCGTGAGTTACGAAATGTAAACAAAGGAAAGATGGCATCAACATCTCACGAGGAAGCGAAGCGAGTGCAGAAAAGAAAATACTCAGCAGACGATGTTTTGTGCCTTATCGCCGAGTCGGTCTCTGATTTTTCAGAATCTGATTTTGTTGACAGTGATCAGGAGATCGAGCAAGAGAGTGAGGAACTGAAATTGGCTGGTCGGACACCAGCCGATGCCACCCCAGCTGACCGCATTCACGCAGCCGACGCACCTACGGCAAGGTTCGTGTGGGAGGAATAGCCAGACATTGATCCGTTGGAGCCAAACAGGCTACCGGACTTCACAAGACAGCATGGCTTGCTGTTGGACACGACAGATTACCAGCCTCTGGACTACTTCAGGCTGAGGCTGCTTATCAGCTACTGTCAGACGAGACAAACAGGTGTGCAGAGCAATTTTTTGCACCGCATTCAAAGTGGAAACCCACAACAAAAGACAAAATGAAGGGCTTTGTGGCAGCATTATAAATAGAGATGGGACAAGACTTGCGATATAACTTCAAGGAGCATTGGTCCAAACGTGCTTTGTCCCCTGGTGGCTTTGGACAGGTTATGCCACGTGATGATAGGTACGTGCTGCTGCCAAGTTTTATTCACTTCTGTGATAACCCCATGTACAGGGTGCACACAAAGTCCGTATACCCCTATCTTTAGGAGCATTTACAGGAATAACCATGACAATTTGGTTCCTGTGGACATCAGTGCAAGTCTTCCTGGTATTTCGAGGTGTGTTTCCGACATCCTGTCTGGTGCTGTCACCTGCTGCCACTCAAGAAACTGCAACAACGTGGCGGTCGTTCCAAGATGAAGCGATGGGTGACACACGTGTTTTCAAGATCGAGGAGTGTTTGGTGGCCACTGTGTGGGCTCATGAGCGGCCCGTTACTGGGAAATCGATCAAAAATGTCATGGATGACTTTGTTGTGCGTTTTGGGAAGGCATCGCCGACAAAGAGGACGCTATTGCAGTGGGAGAAGAAGGCTCTTGCAACGGGCAGCATCCGAGATGCGCCGCGAAGTGGAAGACCATCCACAAGGCATGAAACATGTGCAGATGTGGCAGAGCCTGTCCAACGATTCCCAATGAACTCCACTCGTAAACGTGCTGCTGAGTTGGGAATAGCCGAATCGACAATGCGGAAACACATCAAACAGGACCTGCAAATGAAATGTTGCCGTCCATTGCACGTTCACGAGTTATCAGATGCCCACTTGGACAGACGTCAGGAAGCTTGTCATCTGATGCTGCACCAATTTCCAGCAAATGCTGAGAAGGAAAAGGTTATGTCCTCTGACGAGTGCGCGATTTATCGCAGCTCCCGCAATCGAAAATCCTCCAAAAGACAGGGGCATATGGACTTTGTGCGCACCCTGTATGAAGTTCAGCCCCTGCTTGACATCGTGGAACCAACATATGAACAATTTTATCAGCCTGGCCATGATTTGTATGTGCATGAATCTATGATAAAATAAAAGGGACGCCTTTTTTTCTGCCAATATATGCCAGACAAGCCCACAAAGTATGGCATAAAAGAATTTTGTACTGGCAGAAGCAAACACTGGTTTCTGCCTGACAGTAATTACATATACAGGAAGGTATTTCTTTCAAAGAGAGAGCTGTCCCTTGACAAGTCAGGTTGTGCTGGAGCTGCTTCAGGGCTATTTGGGTCATGTTGTGTACATTTGGACAATTGTTATGCATGCCCAGAATTGTTCATGGAGCTACAGAGCAGGGGAATTGGAGCTTGTGGCACAGTGAGGGTGAACAGGAGACACAGACTGAAGATGAAAAGAGGTGACAATATGGTTTCTTTGTGTTCTTTTTTAAAAAAAATGTTAGTTTTTGGAAAAATATTCAGCCCTGGGAGAAAAGAAACAAAAAAAAAACAATTATCCCTATAAGAGTTAAGCTGGCACTTAAGTCTTCTATCTGCATCAAAAATAATTTAAGATATGAAGAGGTAGAGGAAGTGATGGCGAAGGTGTTAGGCATGAGAACGGCGCCGGTACGCATGTGCCACCCTGCTGCCAAGAGTTGATACTACAATCTATATATATATATAATTCACTAAGGCAAGACACCCATGGAAAGCACGCCAGAAGGGGCGTGGATTCACTGAGCCGCCGACAAGTAAGACACCTATGGCACACGCAGGGAGGAGCCACACCCACCAACCCCAAGACCATTGGATACGACGACAACTCGCAGAGCCACGCCCACCAACTCGGACGCGACGACACAGAAAAAACGGCGTCATTTATATTCGTCTGTCGTAGAGGCCTCATGCACCTCCGAGCCACGTTGACTGTTCATAGAGGCATGTTTCTCGCGGAAGTGAGTCGCTATATGCAGCGTGTAAAACGGTTTGCGAGGGGTAACCCATGGGATCCTTAAAACAATCCTTTACAGCGGAGGTTAAAACACAATGAAGGAAGCAATCTTTAAAAAACGAGTTTTCGGTTACCACGCACGACCGCGTGCACCATAGCAAACTGTTTTACACGCTACATAGAGCAATCGGCGACAAACGCACGTCTTCTTAGATGCTCCTGCAGGAACACGGAAGACGTTTTTCTCCCTGGGCTTAAAAATCATTTAAAAACCGGCCTGATTATGCGGCATATGGTACGCCGCGGGTTGGCTAGTAAAATATAATACAAATAAAAAGAGGAATAAACATCATCACCCCAAAAGCGGACAGTGGAGGTCGTGTATTATATGCATACCAAATTTCAAGTGAGTTGGTCAAACGGTTTGCGAGCTACATGTGATTTAAAATCCTGGATTATATAAGAAGATTAGATCTGCTAACACAAACTCTTTAACGCCTTCCATTTCTCATTGGTGGTGAATTGCATGAACTCTCAATCCACGTCGACACATTGCTAAGTTTCATCTTCACGCTGGTATGGGGCAGTCAAAGAGTTGATACTTTAGTGGCCTCATGGATGGTTACGAGAGCAACTGACCCATAGCAATTGGAATCTCCAGGTCAGTTTGGTTTCCTCTGCTCTTTCAGGGGGTCCGGTGTTCTGGGGTCACATCCTGCACCCAGATGTTGTCCATATGGACTTCACATGTTTACGTCTGCTCACATCCTCCTCTGGAGATCCCAGTTGTCCTTTTACATTCTCAGAAAACGGGCAGGTCAGGTGGGCTTGGGACTCTAAACTGGTCCAATATGGGTGTCTGAGGCAGACTGGACTGGCACTGTGGCTCAGAAGGAAAGGCCAGGTTTTTAAAATAATCCATTTGGCCGTGTCTGTCTCCTTGGGCGCTTTCGTGCAACTGCGGGGAGTTGATGAGGTAATTAGGGTGAGACACACCTGCACGTGAGGGTGCAATCATTCTCATTTTCTTAATCGGCTTCCCGCGATGCATGATGGAGCCGCTGCGCCCACAGAGCCTTATAAGTAATGGCCGGCACAGGACATCAGGAGGAAAAGACGAGCAACAGCGGCATTGGCATTAAAAGAGAGTGGATGAGCAAGCTGGTTGAAAGATAGAGGTCATCGCGGGCAGGGGTCCCGTGTTAGAGCGAGTGATCGGCGCTCAAGGGATAGATCGCACCCACTGATTATGTAGGGGTGTGGGTTCGATCAAGGGATCTGAGCGTTGACTACAAGTGCGAGGAGGAAGATGGGAGGACAACCAACTCCAAGCAGTCTGGCAGACGCCGGCGAAGGTAGCCAAGATGGGGGTCAGTAGTGTGAGGACCACAGCGGCTGAAGTCTCTCCCTCTGAGCAAACCTTGGGTGAGTTGGAGAGACTGGGAAGGAGCTGTGCTTGCTTGGCTGGTGTCACCCCAAATGTCTGTCGCAGGCTTTTAGCCTTGTTTGAAACGTTTGGGATTTTTTTACAGATTATTATTTCCGGACATTTTGAAACACTGCACTTACTTTTGAATACTCTTTGGGTTTGTTTTGTTTGAATGTAATAAATGCACTTTACACCTTCCCTTGCTTCATTTGGTGTCCTCATTGTCCGGTTACATTACCTATGGTGTTGGGTTCAAGAGGCTCCCCAAAAGAGGGATGGGAGCCATGGAGCAAGGACCCGCACCGCCACAGCACCCACACCCTATAGGCCTGCTGTCTGATGTTGTTGCTCCACCTCTACGCATGACTATGAAGCAGATTAAGAGTGTTTGAGAATATTATGGGATGTTACTTATGTATTAGGGTGGCACAGTGGTGCTGTGGTAGCACTTTTGCCTCGCTTCCCGGGTCCTCCCTGCGTGAAGTTTGCATTTTCTCCCCGTGTCTGCGTGGGTTTCCTCCCACAGTCCAAAGACATGCAGGTTAGGCACATTGGCGATCCGAAATTCTCCCGTGTGTGTGTGTGTGTGTGTGCCCTGTGGTGGGCTGGCGCCCTGCCCAGGGTTTGTTTTCTGCCTTGTGTTGGCTGGGATTGGCTCCAGCAGACCCCCGTGAACCTGTAGTTAGGATTGGATAATGACTGACTGACTTATGTATTAGTCCTAAGTGCCCACCAAATCACTGAACTTTCCCCACATATTCAGTAGGTGTATTTTATACAGTATAATAATCAGCGTAAGGTCGGTGCTGTGTTTAATAAATCCACTTTCACAGTAAAGCTCTGTCTGGGTGACAAAGTAGACACGACACACAAGTCACTCCATCTGAATGACCCTGGGCACAACTTTAGGAAATGACAGAAGCTGTCGGACCAAATTCACTCATCAGTAGATTTTGCAGCATGAATAGAACGATTTTTGAGCATGTATGTCCTCTAATTGGAGCACATTTGAATATAATATAGATGTTTTTTAAAGAAGATTTGACTACTTTATCTCTTTAGAAATTAAACTGGTCATATTTCAGTGCTAAATTCGCAGCTTTATGTGTGAAAATCATGTGCTGGACACTTGCAGTTTTCTGGAGTTGGCACAAACCTTTACGATTTTTTGAGCTGTTACTTCAACTCTCGTTAGTCATTCTGCACCTTTGCGTATCCCACTCCCCTTCTCACCTCCTAAAAACACCAAACCAAGCACAGGTAGAACCTGTAAATGTTTGCGGTTTTCTCCTATGGCTAATCCCATTACTTACTTCCCACACTCACAGATGACGTCTCCGCTTCTGCTTCCTTCACGTTTCCTTCAGTGGTTTTCTCTTCAAATTCAACAAACTCCGATTTCATTTCCCTGGACTTCTGCTGGGCTTTCAGTTGTCCCGTAGGAGTGAATGGGGGCTGTAAACCGGAATGAGATTCTCCACAAATGTCTTGCTTGAAGATATTCTCCGCATCCTGCTTTTGCAGTTCAGGACTAACTGACAGATCTTCTGAGTCCTCGACTTTAACCTGAATAATTTCCCCCTCAAACTCCTCTTCCTTAAAAATGGAAATGCCCCGCTGACAATCCTCTGTCTTCACACACAAAGCATCTGGTGTGCTCCACTCTGTGTTGTCTTGTTTAACACGTGCCAGTTTTTCATCCATGTCAAACTCTTTGGCTGTGCCCATGCTCTGTGTGAAACTCTTCCCTCTCCCCCTCAAGTGTCTGCTCTTCTCTTCTAAAAATTCCCTTCTCACATGGACAGCCTCTGGCCTGGAGGCCATTAGACAACTCACTGCATGGCTATGAGAGCTGGGAAGGAGGCTCTTTTAATCTGTCAAAATTAAAACGAATAAAATTACTTTATAAAATCATCAACAATATCTTGACCACATTTCTGGGTTAACTAAACATTAAAACACTACCAACTAAACATGAGAGATCTGAAATACTAGGAACAATCCAGGTAAGCCTAATAAGGTCTTGGAAGATTTGATGGGAAAACCAATTTGATATGGAGACAAAGTTCGACTGATCAAGAGAAAGTCCAGGACCTGAAAAGGGGAAAAATTATTATTTTTTTATCACTATGAAATGTTTTACACTAATAATAAAGTGTCAAAGCTGACCCAAATGCAACAGTGAAAGATTCCATCCATCCATTATCACGAGGGTCTGCTAGAGCCAATCCCAGCTAACACAGGGTGCAAGGCAGGAAACAAACTCCAGGCAGGGCGCCATCCCACCACAGAGTGAAAGATTCAAAAACTGAATTTAACCGAAGCTAAGATCATCATTTTAAAGAGACTCTGACTGTGACATGTGCTCGATAATGTAAGGCGGCTCTTCCGCCTGCCCACTGCTCCATAATAAAAGGACTCCTCTCCTCACTCCTCTTCTTTACTCTGTATCTCAACAACAACATTTTATTTATATAGCACATTTTCAAACAAAAAGTAGCTCAAAGTGCAAGAAAAGACAAATAAAAGACAAAATAAGAAGCTAAAGAAAGACAACATTAGTTAACATAGAAATGGAGTAAGGTCTGATGGCCAGGGTGGACAGAAAAACAAAAAAAAAAAATCTCCAGACGGCTGGAGAAAAAAAAAAAACAAAATCTGCAGGGGTTCCAGGCCTCGGGACCACCCAGTCCCCTCTGGGCATTCAACCTAACATAAATGAAATGAAATCTTTGTAGTTAGGGATCTCACAGAGTCACTTGATGGTCATACGGACTTCTGGATTTTAATCCATCCATCATTGTTGGAACATCATGGTGCTTTGAGTAGATGGTGGTGGCGCAAGCAGAAAAGGAAACAGAAGAGAGAGTAGGGGTTAATACAGATTTTAGAGCCACCATGAATAGTTATGATAATGAGTTGAAGATACAGAGTATCAGGATTTTGATTACAGTGAAATTATGAGAAAGCCGTGTTAAAGTAATGTGTTTTCAGCAGTTTTTTTAAAGTGCTCCACCGTATCAGCCTGGCGAATTCCTATTAGCAGGCTATTCCAGATTTTAGGTGCCTAACAGCAGAAGGCCACCCGCCTCACCACTTCTTTTAAGTTTAGTTCTTGGAATTCTAAGGAGACACTCATTTGAGGATCTGAGGTTACGATTTGGAATATAAGGTGTCAGACATTCCGATATATAAGATGGGGCGAGATTATTTAAGGCTTTATAAACCATAAGCAGAATTTTAAAGTCAATCCTGAATGACACAGGTAACCAGTGTAGTGATGTCAAAACTGGAGTAATGTGTTCGGATTTTCTTTTAGTACAGAAATAATGATAGAAAACACCCATGAGAAGCATATTGTTAAAAAACGCTTCTTTGACTCGGCAGCAGCTTTAAAACTTACAAACATTTTAAGCAATCAGTCCGTTTATAGTGCCAGCTATAATAGCGAGGATAATGTAAATAGTAAGGTGGAAAGATTTAATACTAAAGTGAGAGCTGCTGTTGACATAGTTGCACCTGAAAAGACAGTTAAAAAATCTTCTAGCATTGTTATACCATGGAAGACCCAAAGAGTGTCTGATTTAAAAAGAACATGCCGGAGAGCTGAGCGTCAATGGAGGAAGAGTAAACTTACTATCCACCACGAAATATTAAAAGTCAAAATAAACAGAATACAATAACACTGTCCGTCTTGAGAGGCGCTGCTATTTCTCCAAGATTATAAATAACAATGCTAGTAATCCCAGAGTCTTATTTTCTACAATTGATCGCCTACTAAACCCAGGTAACTCAAAGGAATGCCTCCTAAGTACTTCCAGTAAAACCTGTGAGGCTATTGCTGTATTTTTCAATCAAAAAATTAATGATATTAGAAATAACATAGTATATCTCCCCAACACTAAGGATCCTCCTAAACCCCAGCATCCTGTTATAAACAAATTAAACTCTTTCACTAGGATAGATTTACCTGATTTACAAAAATAAATTCTCAATTAAAACCTCCACCAGCGCCCTGACCCGATACCAACAAATTTTTCAAAGAAGTATCGGGTGCTAATTGATAATGTTCTTGACATAGTAAATTGTCATTAGATACGGGGTCTTCCCAGACTGTCTTAAGACTGCTGTAGTTAAACCCCTACTTAAGAAACATAATCTTGACCCTCAGCTCTTGAAAATTTTAGACCCATCTCTAACCTGCCTTCTTAAGTAAAGTTCTAGAGAAGGCAGTCATTATGCAGTTAAATGACCACCTCAATAAACATGCTATTCTTGATAAATTTCAGTCGGTTTTAGAACAAATCACAGCACAGAAACTGCACTCGTTAAAGTAGTAAATGACTTAGGGGAAATGCAGACAGAGGCCATTTATCTGTTCTCATCCTCTTAGATCTGAGTGCTGCATTTGACACCATTGATCACAACATTCTTAGAAATCGCCTTAGTCAATGGGTGGGCCTCTGGCAGTGTCTTAAATTGGTTTGAATCCTACCTGACAGGGAGAAAATATTTTGTTAGTTGTGGGAATTACAACTCGAAGACACATGATATCCAATATGGTGTTCCACAAGGCTCTATCCTGGGTCCGCTGCTCTTCTCAATCTACATGCTTCCGTTAGGTCAGATTATCTCAGGGCACAACGTGAGCTACCACAGCTATGCTGATGACACACAGCTGTACTTATCAATAGCACCTGATAACCCTGATTCTTTGATTCACTAACACAATGTCTGACTTGTATCTCAGAATGGATGAATAGTAACTTTCTCAAGTTAAATAAAGAGAAAACTGAAATCTTAGTGATCAGCAATAATGGATACAATGAGGCTATTAGAAATAAACTGGATACATTAGGATTAAAAGTCAAGACGGAGGTAAAAAGCTTAAGGGTGATTGTTGACTGTAATCTGAATTTTAAATCACATATTAATCAGATCACTAGGACAGCATTTTTTCACTTAAGAAACATAAGTAAAGTTAGACCTCTTATATCACTGAAAGATGCTGAGAAATTAGTTCACACGCTTGTTTTCAGTCGACTAGATTACTGTAACGCACTCCTCTCAGGACTACCCAAAAAGACATAAATCGTTTGCAACGAGTGCAGAATGCAGCTGCTAGAATCCGAACTAGGAAAAGAAAATCTGAACACATTTCTCCAGTTTTGATGTCACTACACTGGTTACCTGTGTCATTCAGGATTGACTTTAAAATTCTGCTTATGGTTTATAAAGCCTTAAATAATCTCGCCCCATCTTATATATCGGAATGTCTGACACCTTATATTCCAAATCGTAACCTCAGATCCTCAAATGAGTGTCTCCTTAGAATTCCAAGAACAAAACTTAAAAGAAGTGGTGAGGCGGCCTTCTGCTGTTATGCACCTAAAATCTGGAATAGCCTGCCAATAGGAATTCGCCAGGCTGATACAGTAGAGCACTTTAAAACACTGCTGAAAACACATTACTTTAACATGGCCTTTTTATAACTTCATTTTAACTTAATCCTGAATGTTCAATTCATCATAATAACTATTCATGGTGACTCTGAAATCTGTACTGACCCCAACTCTATCTTCTGTTTCCTTTTTCGGTATCCTTTTGGTGGTGGCGCATCTACTCAAAGCACTGTGATGTTCCAACAATGATGGATGGATTAAAAGCCAGAAGTCTGTATGACCATCAACATCAAGTGACTCCGTGAGAACCCTAACTACAAAGAGGACTGTTTCATTTATGTTAGGTAGAATGCCCAAAGGGGACTGAGCGGTCTTATGGCCTGGAACCCCTGTAGATTTTATTATTTTTTTTCTCTTTTTTGTCCTCCCTAGCCATCGGACCTCACTCTTTTTCTATGTTAACTAATGTTATTTTAATTTCTTATTTTGTCTTTTATATTTCTTCATTATGTAAAGCACTTTGAGCTAGTTTTTTGTATGAAAACGTGCTATATAAATAAATGTTGTTGTTGTTCAAAGGTTGGTTCCTGCTTTGAACTCAATGCTTCTCATTTTCGACTGTAACCCTGAATTGAATAAAGCATCTGTCATAAAGCGCCTTCAGGTGGGAGGACGGGTCCTGACTGTTGTTTGTGCATATGCGCCGAACAGCAGTTTGGAGTATCCACCCTTTTTGGAGTCTCTGGAGGGAGTGCTAGAGTGCATACCTTCTGGGATTCCCTCGTTTGCTGGGAGACTTCAATGCTCACGGGCAATGACAGTGAGACCTGGAAGGGCGTGATTGGGAGGAATGGCCCCCCGATCTGAACCCGAGCAGTGTTTTGTTATTGGACTTCTGTGCTCGTCACGGATTGTCCATAACGAACACCATGTTCAAGCATAAGGGTGTTCATATGTGCACTTGGCACCAGGACACCCTAGGCCTCAGGTCGATGATCGACTTTGTGGTTGTGTCGTCGGACTTGCGGCCATATGTCTTGGACACTCGGGTGAAGAGAGGGCGGAGCTGTCAACTGATCACCACCTGGTGGTGAGTTGGCTTCAATGGTGGGGGAAGATGCCGGTCAGACCTGGTAGGCCCAAACGTGTTGTGAGGGTCTGCTGGGAACGGCTAGCAGAGTCCCCTGTCAGAAGTAGCTTCAACTCCCACCTCCGCAGAACTTCAACCACGCCCCGAGGGAGGTGGGGACATTGAGTCCGAATGGGCCATGTTCCGTGCCTCTATTGTTGAGGGGGCTGACCGGAGCTGTGGCCGCAAGGTGGTCGGTGCCTGTCGTGGCGGTAATCCCCGAACCCGCTGGTGGACACTGGCGGTGAGGGATGCCGCCAAGCTGAAGAAGGAGTCCTATAGGACTTTTGTCCTGTGGGTCTCTGGAGGCAGCTGATAGGTACCGCAGGCCAAGCGAACGCTGCTTCGTTGTTGCTGAGGCAAAACTCGGGCATGGGAGGAGTTTAGAGAGGCCATGGAGAACACTTTCGGACGGCTTCGAGGAGATTCTGGTCCACCGTCCGCGCCTCAGGAGGGGAAGCAGTGCAGTGTCAACACCGATATGGTGGGGATGGTGCGCTGCTGACCTCGGACGCTAGGGTCGGTGGGGAGTACTTGAAGACCTCCTCAATCCCACCAACATGCCTTCCATGAGGAAGCAGAGCCTGGGGACTCTGAGGTGGGCTCTCCCATCTCTGGGACTGAAGTCACCGAGGTGGTCAAAAACTCCTTGGTGGCAGGGCCCCGGGGTGGATGAGATACCGAGTTCCTCAAGGCTCTGGATGTAGTAGGACTGTCTTGGTTGACATCGTATGGACATTGGGGACAGTGCCTCTGGATTGGCAGACCGGGGTGGTGGTCCTCCTCTTTAAGAAGGGGGACCAGAGGGAGTGTTCCAACTATAGAGGGATCACACTCCTCAGCCTCCCTGGAAAAGTCTATTCAGGGGTTCTGGAGAGGAGGGTCCGTCGGATAGTCGAACCTCGGATTCAGGAGGAACAGTGTGGGTTTTCGCCCTGGTCGGAACAGTGGACCAGCTCTTCACCCTTAGCAGAGTCCTGAGGGTGCATGGGAGTTTGCCCGACCGGTCTACATGTGTTTTGTGGACTTGGAAAAGGCATTCAACCGTGTCCCTCGGGGAATCCTGTGGGGGGTGCTCCGGGAATATGGGGTACCGGACCCCTGATAAGAGCTGTTCGGTCTCTGTACAACCGTGTCAGAGCTTGGTCCGCATTGCCGCAGTAAGTCGAGCCCGCTTCCAGTGAGAGTTGGACTCGCCAGGGCTGCCCTTTGTCACCGATTCTGTTCATAACTTTTATGGACAGAATTCCAAGGCGCAGCCAGGGTGTTGAAGGGGTCTGGTTTTGTGGACTCAGGATTGGGTCACTGCTTTTTGCAGATGATGTTGTCCTGTTTGCTTCATCAGGCCGTGATCTTCAGCTCTCTGGATCGGTTGCAGCTGAGTGTGAAGCGGCTGGGATGAGAATCAGCACCTCCAAATCCGAGATGGTCCTCAGCCGGAAAAGGGTGGAGTGCCCTCTCAGGGTTGGGAGCGAGATCCTGCCCCAAGTGGAGGAGTTCAAGTATCTCGGGGTCTTGTTCACAAGTGAGGGAAGAATGGAGTGGGAGATTGGCAGGCAGATCGGTGCTGCGTCCGCAGTGATGCAGGCTCTACATAATGTGAGAAGCTCAGTCATCCAGGAGGGGCTCAGAGTAGAGCCACTGCTCCTCCACATCGAGAGGAGTCAGATGAGGTGGCTCAGGCATCTGATCAGGATGCCTCCTGGACGCCTCCCTGGTGAGGTGTTCCCGGCAGGTCCAACCAGAAGGAGGCCCCGGGGAAGACCCAGGACACGCTGGAGGGACTATGTCTCCCGGCTGGCCTGGGAACGCCTTGGGATTCTCCCAAAAGAGCTAGAAGAAGTGGCCGGGGAGAGGGAAGTCTGGGCCTCTCTGCTCAAGCTGCTGCCCCCGCGACCCGACCTCGGATAAGCAGAAGAGGGTGGATGGATGGATGGATGGTCTGTCATAATGGAGAAACGGCTAGCAATTCATAAACTGACTGTTCTGTGCTTATTATTGTTGACCCACCAGTTCGATGACTCCCACCATGTCAACTGACCCCATGAATGTTAGTTCTGCCTTGATCGACCCAAACTCCTCACGTGTCTTCTGTTCACTTGCACCTTTACTTAACTGTCTTGGACGCAGTGCAGTCACCATTAACACTTTAGGATCTCAGCAGTCCGCCGCAACTCTTTTTTTTTCTCAACCTCCCTCACAGTTTTCATGACATTCACAATTATTCTCTTTCCTGATTCCATACATTGGTCTTTTTATGTATTATTCCTCCCCGGCATTCCTGGCCCCTCCACTCTCTTCACTCCTGGCTCCCACCTATGTTCTTTCTAGGCTACGTGACCGGCGCTGGTTCCCTAAACTCCAAGTTCATACGTTATTCACATCCGCTCATCAGTGTAAAAAAAAGGAACATTATCTCCCACCCTGTTCGATATTCCCGTTGCTCGCCAACATTTTTCCTCGACTCTGTTTCTCTTTTTCCCTCTTTTCTCTTCTTCTGCTCCGCTTTGTTGCAGAAACTGCAGACACGCGCTTTATATATCAGCCAAGGCCGTCCGCTGTGGCTGTTTCAATATTAAACAACAGAACGCCTGCGCGGGTGAGTGGGCGGGGTTACCTCTCCAAAGTCGCAGGCGGATGACGAGCACTCACGCTTCAGCACAGACCTCCCCGAGTTCGCAGGCACCATTTTAATCCGACGGTCGTTGTCAGACTCCTTTCACGAAAGAGCAGAAGTTGAAACAAAGTCCGTCGCGGGTAGGAAGTCTTCTGCGATGACGATAGACGCGACATGACACGAGCGCAATGCTGTGACCGCCTTTACAGCGTTTTCGGGTCTACAGCGAGTAGCTTCTATTGTTTATTGTGAATGGCATGGGTCGCTTACTTCGAGATGGTGTGGTGTGGGGAGGGGAAAATTCTGATTTGGGGTCGACGTTTTAGGAACATTCCGTGGAATACAGCGCGCCTTTAAATTTATCACCAGCGTGTTAAGTCCGAGTTGTTGCCAATGTCTTTATGCTCGCGCAACTATACTTGCCTTTTCTCTTTTGGATTTCACGCATGCTCCGTGCTGCCTGCCTGGTGCACGCGCAGCAGCTTGCTCTCTCGCACAGCGCAGTCATGAACTCCACACTCTTATAGAATCTTGTGATCAATTCAGTACTCTCTGCTGTGTTCTACCTGGTTAGGAATTGTTTAAAATCCTCGTAAAGTGGGAGTAGTTTGAAAGATTGATTTAATTATGAATTGAACATCGTCCTTTTCTTCAGTTAAAGTGTAATATAATTTTATTAGAGCGAAAAAAATAAAAATAATCTATTTTATAGGAAAGTTAAGGGAACTCACGTTAATTTCATTTATCCGGTACAGAATTAATAAGATTAAACTTTGGAATGGATGATAATATTTGCGCATTTTGTAGACTGGAACTGCAGATTACATATTTTTTGTCTGGGAATATTCGTCTACGTTTTGATTTTACTTACAATTAATTGGCTTAAAAATAATATAAAGATTCACAGGTTTACCTTTTAATCATAATAAACATGGTGTTATGGGTTAAAAAAAAATTACTGAAGTTTTGTGTAAAATATTTTTTTGTTTTAGGTAAATGTTTATCTCATATGTGTATTTAAAAAAAACTCACCCTTTTTGTATCTTTGAGGATTGAGTTAAATTTGTTCATATATGTGTTACCGGCAATGCATGAAATGCAGGCATTGTATAGAATGCTGAAAATTGAATGTCAAAGTATGAAACAATTAATATGTCACGCATTCCCTAGGCATTCTATGCAATGCCAAAAGACAAATATCTATCTATCTATCTATCTATCTATGAATCATATAGTGCCTTTCATATCTACCTATCTATCTATCTACTTTGCCTAAATGGCATTTGTCATTCTATATAATGCCTAGGGAAAGTATATATAATATTAAAATAATTTGGGTATTTCATACTTTGCCTAAACACGCCAGGCATTGTATACAATGGCTGCATTTCATACATTGCCAGTAACATATATATTTTAAAATCTTGTAAATAATTGATATGCCAGCCTTCTTAATACACAGCTAAGTCATATGTTAAAATATTGATATGACCCTTATGTCTTTCGCTGGTTATAATTTTATAATGTTTTCTTTTTGCTTTAATTTTTCGACAATAATATAAGCAATTTATTTATTTGCCTGTTAGAATTGTAAATATCAATCCATCCATCCATTATTCAACCCATTATATCCTAACTACAGGGTCACAGGGGTCTGCTGGAGCCAATCCCAGCCAACACAGGGCGCAAGGCAGGAAACAAACCCTGGGCAAGGCGCCAACCCACTGTCCTGGAAAATTAAGAGTAAACTTTATTAAAGGCCTATCAAAAAATGACACTTTTCAGAAGAGTTTTATCTATGACAAGTTTGGAGCATCTACTGTGTTTTGTTAGCAATACATTAACTTCTTTAGTGAGATCTTTATTAAGTTTTGTTACTGTTATGAGTGTTGCTGTCATCAAGGATTTGATTATCATTATTTCTTTCAATCAGGTTCGTATTTGGAGGACGTGTTGTGTTCAAGTTATATTCCGTGTTTGTCAACCGTTGTAAAGATGACAGGTTTCATTCATCAAAGTGTTCACTACCCAAATCGGTACTCGTGAATCTAAGATGTTTAACAGGCATTCCCCGGCATAAAGTTGTGGATTTGCCTGCGACTATTTAGCGGTAGCGTGTGTATGAACTTGTGGATTTTTCTGCGAGAATTTGGCGGCAGCGTCACAAAGTTGTTTTCGTCTAGCTGCATCAGAAAATGTACCACGACGTCTGACACGCCTCCTTTTTACTGTTTTCTCACAGCTTGGATTGCTGCTGTCATAATCGGTTTGAGTTTCATGGTTTGTTTCAATTACAACAGTATTTGTAGGACTTGTGTTGAAGTGACATTCCGCATCTGTCAAGCGTTGTAAGCACACAATCAGTTTCATTGATAACTTCACATCCAGCTTTTGAGAGTTTAAACATTCATAAACATCAAAGTGTCCACTACTGAAATCGTCACCTGTGAATCTAAGATGTTTAAGAGGCATTGGCGGTTGTCTAAAGGTTTAAAATATTTGGCCATTTCGGTACACTTGACAACCGAACAATTCAGCGGCAGCCATCAACTCACATGCAGATCCATAGGTGAAGGGCTTAAGCATTTCACTCTTCTAGTGCTCCTGTGTAGTCTAATTATCTCCTGTACGTCATCAGTCCACACCTTGAACCTGTCCCAGTCATTCAATACATAAGACACAATGTTCCTCTGGATATCAAGAGTGAGCCTGATATGGCCGTGCAATATGTAACAAAGAGAATGGAAAAGGTAGGTGCCATCTCCGGGCATGGAAACCACTCGGTAAGTGACAGTTCTGTGATCGATGGTGATCACCTCGATAGACATGTTAATGGGGGTATGGTTGGAATGATAAAGGAAATGGGTACCTGAACAATGTAAAGTAAGCCTAAAATACCTACACAATAACTATAATCGTAATAAATGAACAATAAAACAGCGGAGAAGCCATGGATTAAACAAAAAGGCTGTAGTTATCAGCAGGGAGACGTGAATCCCGTGGCGAAGCAAAGAAGGGAATGTAGAGACTGGAGCGACGGACGGCCTTATATAGGCAGGCAGCCAACAACGTGGGAGGCGTTGGGATGGGGGACCCAACGCCGCCTCACACGGTGACCGAGCTGCAGGCTATGGACGTATATATGTACGTAAGTAGGATTCAGTTAGCGTTGGGAACCCGTGTACCAAATTTCTTGAAGATGGGTCCATAAGTAACAAAGACCGTTGAAAAGTTCAATATGGCGGCCGACAGTGATATCATACCACCGAAGTAAGTACCAGATTTCAGCCTTCTACCTACATGGGAAGTTGGAGAATTAGTGACGTTGGAAAGTTCAATATGGCGGCTGATAGTGGCGTCATACCACCGAAACAAGTACGTACATTGGTTTCGATTAGCGCAGGGAAGCCACCTACCAAATTTCGTGAAGATGGGGCCATAAATAAGAAAGTTCAACATGCCGGACGTTGTCGACTGTTATCGACCATTATGACCGTTATGTGTAGAATTTCGAAATGAAACCGGCTTAACTTTTGTAAGCTGTAAGGAATAAGCCTGCCAAATTTCAGCCTTCTACCTACACGGGAGGTTGGAGAATTAGTGATGAGTCAGTGAGTGTGTATGTGTATATATATATATGTACATATGTATATGTCACACATGTGTGATTAGGAGGCAGTCAAAAGCCTAAAGGTGAGTGAAATATCGCAAGATAAGGTGTTGTGATGTGGTACCTGATTCTCTTCTCTCTACAGAAAAACCGAGGAAAAATAATTACCTCTACCTCCAGGTTCCAAGATGGCCACCATGACGTCAATTCCGGCAACTCGAGATGACGTCACATCCAGCCCTCTCAACTGACATCACCTCCGGTCCCATTTAGATGATGCTGTTTCCATCTCCTGCATTCAGTGTCACTTCCTGCCAACTAGTTCCTGTCCCATAATACAATTCTGCATATAAACGCCATATATATATAAACACAAACTGTAACCTTTCAGGACTCTTGATCATTTATTTCACAACTTTTTCTTTCTTTTTCTTTCACAACTTTGTTTTTGTGGAGTTTCTTCTTTTACTTTGGATAATTTCCACTATATATATATATATATAAATAAATATAAATATATATATACGGGCAGCACGGTGGCGCAGTGGTAGCGCTGCTGCTCAGAGTTAGGAGACCCGGGTTTGCTTCCCGGGTCCTCCATGCGTGGAGTTTGCATGTTCTCCCCGTGTCTGCGTGGGTTTCCGCCGACAATCCAAAGACATGCAGGTTAGGTGGATTGGTGATTCTAAATTGGCCCTAGTGTGTGCTTGGTGTGTGGGTGTGTTTGTGTGTGTGTTGCGGTGGGTTGGCACCCTGCCCAGGATTGGTTCCTGCCTTGTGCCCTGTGTTGGCTGGGATTGGCTCCAGCAGACCCCCGTGACCCTGTATTCGGATTCAGTCGGTTAGAAAATGGATGGATGGATATATATATATATATATATATATATATATATATATATATACACACAAACACACAAGTGTATATGTCTGTGAGTCAAGGGTTTATATCTGCACTCAGTAACCTCCTAAATGTTATCTTCCCGGATATTTTTTAGTTATTTCAGCCTATTTAACCACAGCAGCTCATCTCCCTCTAGAACTTCCACATCACTCAGCACCTCCTAAGTAATGCCTGTTGTGACAGACAGTAATGGTTATCTACTTCCCCACATGTGGATACTTCATAAAAATGAGAGTTTAGAGCATGTGCTATTTCACTGTCTGTATATTTGAATTCTCTTTTACTGCCCCTGATACACTCCACCTCCTCCTTGATTGTTCACATACCACTAAAACAGTTCTTGATGTGAAGTTCACACTCTGGTATTTTCTCAGTTCCCTTTGCAATACCCACCCCTACTTCCACTCATAAATCTCCACCATACACTGTGTGCACAATTATTAGGCAAGTGAGTATTTTGACCATATCATCATTTTTATGCGTATATTCCAACTCCAAGCTGTATTAACTTGAATGCTTATTGGATTTAAGCACGTCAGGTGATGTGTATTTGTGTAATGAGGGAGGGTGTGGCCTAAGGAGATCAACACCCTATATCAAGGTGTGCAGAATTATTAGGCAGATAGTTTTTCTCGGGCAAAATGGGCCAAAAAAGAGATTTAACTGACTCTGAAAAGTCAAAAATTGTAAAAAGTCTTTCAGAGGGATGCAGCACTTTTGGAATTGCTAAGATATTGGTGTGTGATCACAGAACCATCAAACATTTTGTTGCAAATAGTCAACAGGGTCGCAAGAAACGTGTTGAGAACAAAAGACGCAAATTAGCTGCCAAAGATTTGAGAAGAATCAAACGTGAAGCTACCAGGAACCCATTATCCTCCAGTACTTTCATATTCCAGAGCTGCAACCTACCTGGAGTGCCCAGAAGTACAAGGTGTTCAGTGCTCAAAGACATGGCCAAGGTAAGGAGGGCTGAAACCCAACCACCACTGAACAAGAAACATAAGTTGAAACGTCAAAACTGGGCCAAGAAATATCTGAAGACAGATTTTTTCAAAGGTTTTATGGACCGATGAGATGAGAGTGACTCTTGATGGACCAGATGGATGGACCTGTGGATCAGTAATGGGCACAGAGCTCCACACCAACGTGGAGGTGGGGTACTGGTATGAGCTGGTATTTTTAAAGATGAGCTAGTTGGACCTTTTGCATTGAAGATGAACTCAAAATCAACTCCCAAACCTACTGCCAGTTTTTCAAGACACTTTCTTCAAACAGTGATACAGGAAAAGACCATGATTTTATGCAGGCCAATGCTCCATCACTTGCATCGAAGTTCTCACTGCGTGGCCAGCCAGTAAAGGCCTTAAAGATGAAGGAATAATGACATGGCCCCTCTTCCTCATCTGACCTAAACCCTATCGAGAACTTGTGGGCACTTCTTAAACGCTAGATTTACGGGGGAGAAAAACAATCCACCTCTCTGAAGAGTGTCTGGGAGGCTGTAGTCACTGCTCCACAAAAAGCTGATCGTCAACAGATCAAGAAACTGACAGACTCCATGAATGGAAAGGCTTAGGACTGTTATTGGAAAGAAGGGTGGCTATATTGGTCATTGATTGACTGATTGATTTTTTTTGAAATGTCAGAGATGTTTATTTGTAAATTTTGAGGTGTTTGTTTATTATTCTCACTATAACAGATGAAAATAAACAAGTGAGATGGGAAAATTTTCATTTTTCCTTTAGTTGCATAATAAATCTGCACACTAATAGTTGCCTAATAATTGTGCGCACATATGTATTCCCCTGATGATGTTCACACTCACATTTCCGTTGTGAAACATTCAGGTTTCAGGTTTATTAACATTTTGGATTGACTGATAGCACTGTGTTTGTTCCATATTAAAATTAATCCTCAAAAATACAACTTGCCTAATAATTGTGTACACAGTGTACATTTTGATGCCCCTTCTACTCAAATGTAACCTGTCACAGCAGAACAGGTCTGGTGTAGCGGGTCCACGGCTTCAAAAATAAAAGGCCAGTTGTAAACCCATAAAGCCGTGCTGCTCTCTGTGGGTGCGTTTGCACGACCGTGGGCAGTTAATGAGGTAGTTGGGGCGAGTCGCACCTGCATGTGTGGGTGTGATTGTTCCCAATTGCTTCATTGGCTTCCTGTGGCATGTGATTACGGTGCAGTGCCCACCTTATATATGGGTCGGCACAAGGATAGGGGCGGAAATCAAAGGCGAGAGGAGGAAAGAGAGAGTTAAAGGCAGTATTGGCGGTTGATCTCGCAGTGTGAGCTGGGGCCCCGTAAAGGAGCCGTTGGCAGTGTCGTTCTAGGGGTAGTTCACCTCACTGAACATTCGGGTGGAGTGTGACGAGCAAAGCACGTGTCCTCCCTAGGCTTCCAAAGTGTGACCACGTGAGCGCGAAGGAAGAAGGGAGGAGAGCCGGCCTAAAGGAGCTCATGGCTGCTGAAATCAGGAGGAGTTGACTGCATTTTTAACCTCTGAATTTTTATTCCTACTTTTTATTGGATTTATTTATGAATTTTGAAGCACTGCACTTTCCTTTTGGACACTGACTTGTTTGAGGTTTGTTTTTAATAAAAGCACTTGAGCACTTTTTCCAACCTCCTCTGGCTTCATCAGTGAATTGTCCTCATTTGTCAGCTTATCTCGGCCATAACTATCAACGGTGTTGGTTCAGCAGACTCCCATGTGGAAAGTGGGAGTCTGTAGGGAACCGGCGTCGTCACAACAGGTCCCATTTGTTCCAGGAGGAGTCCCGATGCCCCATAAATCCCTTTCCCTCTATCCCACACCAAGATTTGAGCATCACGTTTCACCTTATAGTCTTCTCAATCTTACCTGGACTGGTTAAAGGTACACGCAGAACTTCAGTGAAGACCACCTTGTTGGTTCAGTTCTGCTTCTCATCCTGGCACCTGACTATTTAAATTTGGGTGGCAGAACTGACAGCCTGCCCTTATGTTATTTCATTTATTCTAACATGGATGGTGGCTACTGGCCCACCCATCCAGGGAGGTCTCCTACCAGTGCATCCAGAGGGCAACCATCTCCATAAAGGACACCTGGGCCTTCAAACAGGACTTACATTGTACTGGTGTCATTTTCAATATCTGGATTTGGACTATTAAATTGCTCAACTCCATTTTTATTGAATTAAAAAAAAAACACACAATTTATTAAAATGGACATGTCAGTTTAGTTATACCTTCAAGCTGCTGTAATCCTTTCCCTTTCCACTGTCTGCTGTAACATCTTTCTTTCCTTGAGGATACTAAACTTTACTTTAACTGTCTGTTTTCCTAACTCTACACCCCTCTATTACTGTCAGGCTCTGTGCCTCCACCTACACTGTTTGTGCTCCTCTCGATTAATAAACACTTTCACACTTTCGGTCTTACCAGCGCTATACCTCCCTGATATTAGCACAATCGACTGTTTAATGAAGTAAACTGTTTTATACACCAATTTATTTTTACTGAGAAAACTCACTTATTGGATACTCTCTGCTGTTGTGATATACTGTACATGTTATTAATGCATTCCCCTCCTGCTAATCCTCTTGTTTAATAGTTTCTAAAATTGACTGCTATGATTTTCCCTCCTTCTGTGTAGGAGTCAACATTTTGGACTGTGTACTATTAAAGAATTAAGTGCATTAAATACTTGGATACAGACAATTCTTGCTTAAAAATATGATTAAGCACCCGGTGACGATGTGGGTTCGCTCCATGCTCCGCACTTCTCTTCTCTCTTAACCTCCGTCCTTCTCTCTTAACTTTTCTCTCTTCTCTCATCGTTTCTCCTTCCCTCCTATCCGCCTTGCGCTTCTGTTTATTATGGGGACGTGGATCAGATGTGGTAATCAGCAGCTCCCGGCATGAATTACAGATGCAGACGACTCCTCACCTGTGCACTTTAGTGAGGACCGTCCACATCACGCATCACCCGGGAACCACTCCGGCCACACATACCACACCCCCTCTCTAAGCTGCGAGTGCGGCAATTATTTATTTAAAAAGTGGCCTTTTTGACGTGAGCTGTGGACCCGATACACCACACACTCCCAAAAAAAGTCTCCTCCCCTTCCAAGTCTGGACTTTGTTTGGAATGAATTGCCATCCTTCCCTTCTCTCTACCTGAGTGTTTTCCCCAATTGATACCACATTCCAGAACAATCCAAATTCTAGGTGTTTAGATTTCTAGAATACAGAACTCCAATTCATCTCTTCAGCCTCCATCACTTGCTGTTATAAAGAACTTGCAGGAGTTTCTGAATGAGATGTCCAGCAATGTGCTCCACAAGGTTCACTCATTCTCTACCTTTACCGGCCATCGCCTGATGCACTTTAAGATCTTATGCCAAATTCACTTTTGTAGATAACATTGGCTAATCAATCTGTGAGGCGGGCCCCCCTAGGGGGGCGCGAAATAACAAAAAGGGGGACGCGAAGATGCGATAAAAAGAAAACAAGAATCAAAAATATGAAAAATACATCTATTGAAACCAAAACAAATTAACTTAAACTACATTCTGATACTAAAGAAATAAATATAGAGTTAGATAAATGTTGATAAAAGTTAAGTAGGTATAATAAAATATGCATCTACGATATATCATTAATTAAATAAGAACAAATTGTTATTAGTGGGCTCCTTTCAAAAAAAATGGGTTGCAAATATTTAAATTTTGGCATAGTGAGTGTAGCCTGCATATCTCCACACACTGATCTGACCTGTGATCGATGTCAGCAGGCCCCTGGGACTTTAGAACATATATTTCGACGTGGATCCAGCTGGACACATTTTGATATTTTATTTAATAAGATTTAGTAAGAAAAACTTGGTTGACTTTGTTGTAAATATGTGAACTTATGAAACACAGCAGTGCCACCTGGTGGCATTCTAAAGTTTGTGTCACACTGGCCCCTTTTGCCGTAACACCACCGACTCACGAGACTGAGGCCACTATCCATCCATCCATTATCCAACCTGCCATATCCTAACTACAGGGTCACGGGGGGTCTGTTGGAGCCAATCCCAGCCAACGCAGGGCACAAGGCAGGAAACAAACCCTGAGCAGGATGCCAGGCAACACCGAAGCTGAGGCCACTACAAATTTCATTTTTAATTCCTCCGAAATTTCTTAATTCTCTGCATGTCTTTAATTTGAGAATCGGGTGCCTTTCAGGACTTTCCACTTCTGGGTCAGAATCGTTTTTCTGAGTGTGTCTGTTCATATTTGGGTGCTTATTTCTGAATTCATTGTCAAATATTTCTGTTTATTCTTTTTTTACTCAGTTTGTGTGCTGATGTTTTTTTTATGTGGTGATACACGCTACCCCATAGGTGGTCCTCCTCTTCTCTTTATCCCAGGTTTCTTCCTGTTCTGCTCTCACTTCTTCTGGTCATGCCTCCTCTTCTGTATTATTTCTTCTTTCATGCCTTTTGTGCTTTTTCTTTAAATTGTCCCATTATAGACCTTAGGTAAAACTCGATTATCTTAAAGAATTTGAAGTCGGGATTCGTTTTCTCTCTCACTACCTTGTGTATGATTTAGTCAGAAATTCTGATTACTTTCATGACAGCAGGACTACTTGACCAAGTCTTTGTCTTCAATTGACCCCTGGACTGTGTCCAGTCCTCTTAATTTCCTGCTCAAGTTGCACTTTTAGGGTCTTGAACATTCTACTGGAACACTGTCCATCTGTCACCACAATGATGGTCTTCTTCTCAGAATTCACACTATCCTCTACCACCATCACCTACAATGGTGCCAAGGCAGATTGTAAGGCACCTTTATATCATGAGAGACTTCTTAGACTTCTTTGGGTCCTTTTCACAGTGTAAAACATGTTACTTTGATGGGCTGTGCTATCAGTCTTATACAACAAAGACCAACAAGTGAAGGGACTCATCAAGACCTCAGGAGTTAAGAAAGTTATGTTTCAGTGTCCCCTCCATTCCTTCATTCTTCACCCTCCAGCTTACTCCATTGTGATCTGTAACATGACCATTAACACTCCTGCTGTCTGACAAACACCTGACACAATCAGAACAGCCGATGTGAATTCTTTTACGGCCTTGGAGTTCACTGTTCAGTGTTACAACCATAAGGCCTCTGTCCACTGTGGATTCTTTGGTACCCATGAAAATTGCTTAAACGTGGGAATCCTTTACCACAGTTAGATTGGCAATACATTTTTTTTCTTCAGCATGAATTTTTAAATAATTGTGAAGGCTGCCCTTAGTGGAACATAATCTGCCATATTCGCTATTGCAGATCAGTGGGATCAGTGAAGACTGCCATTCTGGGAGAATCATTTGCCAACATTCAGAGCAGCATTATGGCTTTTCTCCAGTATGCACTCGCGTGTGCCTGTGAAGAGTACTACTGTCAATGAATCTTTTTCCACATTCAGCACAGCCATAGGGCTTTTCTCCGGTGTGGATTCTTATATGTCTGTGGAAACTACTACTATCAGAGAATCGCTTCCCACATTCAGAGCAACGATGAGGTTTTTCTCCAGTATGAATTCTTATGTGTGCCTGAAGTCTGCCACTTTGGAGGAACCTTTTGCCACATTCAGAACAGCAATGTGGCTTCTCTCCAGTATGAATCTGTGTGTGCTGCCAAAGACTATTACTGCTGGTAAATCGTTTACCACATTCAGGACAACAATATGGCTTCTCCCCTGTGTGGATTCTTGTGTGTCTTTTAAGACTGCTGTTATGGAGAAATCTTTTTCCACATTCAGAACAGCAATATGGCCTCTCTCCAGTATGACTTCTTGCATGCTGCTGCAGATTGCTATTGACAGCAAATTGTTTGCCACACTGAGAACAGCAATATGGCTTCTCTCCTGTATGAATTCTTTTGTGGCTCTGAAGAGAGCTAAGGACAGTGAATTGTTTGCCGCATTCAGAGCAGCAATGTGGCTTCTCTCCAGTGTGAACTCTTTTGTGGCTATGAAGATGGCTACTGTCAATAAATCTTTTCCCACAATTGGCACAGCCATAAGGCTTTTCTCCCGTGTGGATTCTTGTATGTGTTTGTAGACTGCAGTTATGGGAAAATCTTTTGCCACATTCTGAGCAGCAAAAAGGTTTCTCTCCAGTATGACTTCTTATGTGAGCTTGAAGCCTGCTCTTATGGAGGAATCGTTTGCCACATTCAGAACAGCAATGTGGCTTTGGTCTTGCATGAATTGACTTGTGATCTTCAGAGTCAGATTTGATTTTAAAAGTTTGTCCGTGCTCTTGGCCAGCACACGAAACCTCTTGGTCTGTGTTATGCCCTCGTTGTTGTTCAGTATTGATGGCTTTTCTTGCTGGAAGAGAACTGCACTGCAAAGAGATTGCCGTCAAATTCTCGGATCCTCTTGCCGGTTTCTTCAACTTCTCCTTGTTCTGTATGTGTTGCAGTCTGCAATGAAAAGATGTCTCAGCAGATGAAGACGCAGCGAGGCTGACATTCTCCAGTAAACCTGCAATGATACAAATAATTTAGTTAAACTTTAAAAAAAAAATAAAACCCTAACAAGAGGTGACACACTTTTTTTTTTTTTTGCCCTCACCTCTCAGTTACATTCCTGGTTGTATTCCATGAAAATTAAGTTATTCATTTTAAGATTAGAACTCATAAGTTATGCACCTTTTTCAATAGTAGAGGAAAAGGTGAACTAAGCTATCATAATTGTATTATGGTGTTTGTTATTGTCTTCCATTTATATGTCTATATACATATATAACTACAGTACATACAGTTGCTTATACTCATCTTCTTTTATCCTTATGTTATAAATAAACTTGCATTTTTTGGAGTATCACAGAAAACATGTTTGGATTCTTTACTAAAAACTGGTCTATCATCACGTCTGGACCACAACATGGAAAGTGAAAGTAATTTATTAAAGTAGACAGACAGACAGACAGACAAACAGACAGACAGACAGACAGACAGACAGACAGACAGACAGACAGACAGACAGACAGACAGATAGATAGATAGATAGATAGATAGATAGATAGATAATTTATTAATCACAAGGGGAAATTCACATACAGTGGTACCTCGGTTCACGAGCATCTTGGACCACGTACAAATCAGGTTACGACCAAAAAGTTCGCCAAACTTTTGCATCTGCTCACGACCACACACTCGGTATACGAACAAGCCAGTCTCCCTTTCGGTTTGTGTGCGCCGATGATTTCCGCACGTGTTCAGTTTCCCCCTGTACTGTACATTGTTCTTGGTGCATCATGCAGAGGGACTCTCCCTCAAAACTGTAACCTCCTCTCAACCCAGCTTTGTCCTGTGGTATAGCGGGTCCACAGCTCCCGTCAAAAAGGCCAGTTTTAATAAATAACTAAATAAATAAAGCCGGTGCAGGAGAGAAAGAGCGAGTGAGCAAGTGTGAGAGAGAGAGGGAGTGAGAGAGCGAGGGAGCGAGAGAGTTAGAGAAAGCGCAGGCTCGCGTGCTGCTGAGAGAGAGAGAGAGAGAGAGAGAGAGAGAGAGCAGGCTCGCGTGCTGCTGAGAGAGAGAGAGAGAGAGAGAGAGAGAGAGAGAGAGAGAGAGAGAGAGAGGCTCGCGTGCTGCTGAGAGAGAGAGAGAGAGAGAGAGAGAGAGAGAGAGAGAGAGAGAGAGAGAGAGCAGGCTTGCATGCTGCTGAGAGAGAGAGAGAGAGAGAGAGAGAGAGAGAGAGAGAGAGAGAGAGAGCAGGCTCGCGTGCTGCTGAGAGAGAAAGAGAGAGCAGGCTCCTACAGCTGAAAGAGAGCGAGCCTGCGCGTGCAGCTGAGCGGAAAGCCTGGGTGTTTGTCTCAGTGTTATTCAATGTTTTTACATTAGTTTACTATTACACTGTGCATTCTATGGTATAATTTTTGTGTTTAAAAATCTTTACAGAAAATATATTTACATACAGTTCATACGGTCTGGAATGGATTAATTGTATTTACATACAATCCTATGGGGGAAATTACTTCGGGTCACGACCAAATCGGGTTACGACCAGTTTTGGAACGAATTATGGTCGTGAACCGAAGTTCCACTGTACTCCAGCAGCAGCATACCGATAAAGAACAATATGTTAAATTAAAGAGTGATAACAATTAAAGTATACCAGACAGACAATAATTTTGTATAATGTTAACGTTTACCCCCCCGGGTGGAATTGAAGAGTCGCATAGTGTGGCGGAGGAACGATCTCCTCAGTCTGTCAGTGGAGCAGGATGGTGACAGCAGTCTGTCGCTGAAGCTGCTCCTCTGTCTGGAGATGATCCTGTTCAGTGGATTCTCCATGACTGACAGGAGTCTGCTCAGTGCCCGTCGCTCTGCCACGGATGTCAAACTGTCCAGCTCCGTGCCTACAATAGAGCCTGCCTTCCTAAGAAGTTTGTCCAGGTGTGAGGTGTCCTTCTTCTTTATGCTGCCTCCAAAGCACACCACCGTGTAGAAGAGGGTGCTTGCCAAAACCGTCTGGTAGAACATCTGCAGCGTCTTATTGCAGATGTTGAAGGACGCCAGCCTTCTAATGAAGTATAGTTGGCTCTGTCCTCTCTTACACAGAGCATCAGCATTGGCAGTCCAGTCCAATTTGTCATCCAGCTGCACTCCCAGGTATTTATAGGTCTGCACCTCTGATAATCACGGGGTCCATGAGGGGCCTGGTCCTCCTAAAATCCACCACCAGCTCCTTGGTTTTGCTAGCGTTCAGTTGCTGACTTTCATCAGCTTACAAACTTCATAAACTGTATAGAGCTCCACATATTTCTTGTGTCCGAGCTGGAAGGTGAAATTGTGACAATGTGGTATAGCAAGTCTGTGGCTAAATCTAAATGAAAGGACAATTTAAAAAATTTAGGGGGCTTTGGCCCCTGCTCGCTTCACTCGCCCACCCCCAGGTTTGGTTATTCGGATACACAATTTAAAGAGATTGTTATATTCATGGGAATTGTTACCTACTCTTTCAGATTCTGTGTTGCATTGCTTCTACGTGATCATAAATATACAGCTGACCGAATTTTGGTTTCTTCAAAATTAAACTTAGCCGCAGCTTTAATTGTTGCGGGACCACAGATTCTCCTAGCATATGGTCGATTTTTGATAGCATCTCAATTGGATTCAGGTCAGGACTTTGACTAGGCCACTCCAAAGTCTTCATTTTGTTTTTCTTCAGCCATTCAGAGGTGGATTTGCTGGTGTGTTTTGGGTCATTGTCCTGTTGCAGCACCCAAGATCGCTTCAGCTTGAGTTGACGAACAGATGGCCGGACATTCTCCTTCAGGATTTTTTGGTAGACAGTAGAATTCATGGTTCCATCTATCACAGCAAGCCTTCCAGGTCCTGAAGCAGCAAAACAACCCCAGACCATCACACTACCACCACCATATATTACTGTTGGTATGATGTTCTTTTTCTGAAATGCTGCGTTCCTTTTACGCCAGATGTAACGGGACATTTGCCTTCCAAAAAGTTCAACTTTTGTCTCATCAGTCCACAAGGTATTTTCCCAAAAGTCTTGGCAATCATTGAGATGTTTCTTAGCAAAATTGAGACGAGCCCTAATGTTCTTTTTGCTTAACAGTGGTTTGCCTTGGAAATCTGCCATGCAGGCCGTTTTTGCAGGCCAGTCTCTTTCTTATGGTGGAGTCGTGAACACTGACCTTAATTGAGGCAAGTGAGGCCTGCAGTTCTTTAGACGTTGTCCTGGGGTCTTTGTGACCTCTCGGATGAGTCGCCTCTGCGCCTTGGGGTAATTTTGGTCGGCCGCCACTCCTGGGAAGGTTCACCACTGTTCCATGTTTTGCCATTTGTGGATAATGGCTCTCACTGTGGTTCACTGGAGTCCCAAAGCTTTAGAAATGGCTTTATAACCTTTACCAGACTGATAGATCTCAATGACTTCTGTTCTCATTTGTTCCTGAATTTCTTTGAATCTTGGCATGATGTCTAGCTTTGAGGTGCTTTTGGTCTACTTCTCTGTGTCAGGCAGCTCCTATTTAAGTGATTTCTTGATTGAAACAGGAGTGGCAGTAATCAGGCCTGGGGGTGGCTACGGAAATTGAACTCAGGTGTGATACACCACAGTTAGGTGATTTTTAACAAGGGGGCAATTACTTTTTCACACAGGGCCATGTAGGTTTGGATTTTTTCTCCCTAAATAATAAAAAGCATCATTTAAAAACTGCATTTTGTGTTTACTTGTGTTATATTTGACTAATGGTTAAATGTGTTTGATGATCAGAAACATTGTGTGTGACAAACATGCAAAAGAATAAGAAATCAGGAAGGGGGCAAATAGTTTTTCACACCACTGTATGTCTGTAATTGATGCCGGGAGCTGCCAACCGCCACACCTTTGCCAGTCCCCACTATAAATAGGAGAAGCACGAGTGCAGAGGGGGAAAGTAAGGAGAAAGAGAAGGACGGAAGTTAAGGGAGATGAAGGAAGGAGAAGGAGAGCCGGTGCGAGCAAGCGAGAGAGCAGGTAGCTGGGAGGAGAGCCCCTTTGCAGGAGTGTTTCCCGACACTCGGTGAGAGTAGTAAGGAAATGGTCGCTCCAGCTGAGCGATCTCCAGGAGCTGGAGTGACCAAGAAGGTGGTTGGCTTGCCACGTAAGGCCCAGGGAGTCAGTGAGGCTTGGGAGAGTGAGCCCCAGCGTGAGGTCGCTGGGGAACCCGAGTCTCGGTCCGGCGGTATTGTATGTAGCCAGGAGACAGAAGGTGACCAGACTGGTAGTAGGCGGCTGCACCTGCTGATAGGGCGCCTCCTCTGTTGCAGAGCCCGTATGGGAGAAACAGAGGAGCCGCCAGTTGAACTGAGTAGGCACCAGGTTTTTATAGTTTCCTGCCATGGCTTCAACCTTATTTAAATGGCTTTGATTTTTTGGAAAAAAATTTTTTAACCTTGTTTGTCATTAAAGTAGACCGTCATAAGCGTCATCTTAAAACCGACCCAGTTGTTAGTCACTATGTCCTTCTGCAGCAATCGCCACACAGAACATGTAACATTTATGACATTCCAGCTGTCTGCACATTTCGAATCCTTAGATTTGTACTGGATATCACTTTCATGATGAAATGCATTAATTTATGTATGTGACATTTTACAGATCAGTCATTCACTTCATTTAAATAATGAATACTGTTAATAATTACACACGGTGGCGGCATAGCAATGGCACTGCTGTCATCGCTGTTGTTCCCTGCCTGGAGTTTACATGTTTTCCTGCTGGGTTTCCTTCCACAGACATGCAGATTTGGTGGCACTAAAATGACGCCAGTGTGTACGTGTCTGCTTGTGTTCACCTTGTGATGAGCTGATGCCCCGTCCAGGGATTGTTTCTTTCTCGTACCCGATGCTAGCTGGAATGAGCGCATCCCTGGATTGATGGATTTAATCATTAAACATCCTTTTCAGAGATATTGTGGTAAGGTGTCCTCAGAATTTAATGGATGTTTCAAGCTGAACGAGATGAAATTTCGCACTGCCACCTGGTGGAATCTTCCAGATGTACTAGAACAACATTTGTGTAGCAGTAGTGTCCACTGACACGCGCGTCACGTCACGTGAATATAAACCCGGTCCTAATTTCACTTTGGTAAAATACAAAGTTATGTGAAAATGACACGATTGTATCAACTGTATAATAAAACACTAAGGTGTGTGTGTGTGTGTGTGTGTGTGTTCGGTCCCACTGAGTAATTTGATTGGTGTGGTATAGCTGGTCTGTGGCTCAAAAAGAGTGGCCATTTTAATTAATAAATAAGGCAAGAAACAAACCCCGGGCAGGGCGCCCACTGCCAGCCCACCACACAACATTTTTTTATGTGAATTATTTATTGAATTTTTCACTTTTCACCATCCACTTGCTTGGTGTGTTTTGTCCTCATTGGCTCAGATCATCCAGTTTCGTTATCCACGGTGTCGGGTTCAAGAGGCTCCCATTAAGGAAGAGCCAACCCGCACCGTCACAAATGGCAGCAGCAGTGGGATGAGCTGACGGTGGGGACCGAAGAAAAGGAGACAGAGAACAGCAAGTGAGATAGGTGCCTGACATGTCACAAGCCTGACGAGGACGTTTTAAGGAGTAAACTTGTTAACCCTTAAACCGCCGTGACCAGCTGTAGTCGGTTCCCACGGCAATTTGCCAGTACGCTGGAGCTGATCAGTCAGTAACGTACATCCGTTGAGCAGCCAGCTCGTGACCACTGGCGCCCTCCTAGTGAATGATCAGCCTCACTCTCCCTGGGATTCAGCCGCTGTACAAGACTGGCCTGCAGGGCTCAACGTTGGCCTCCATGTGCAGCCAGTTCAAGCGCAGTTGGCTCAGTGATTTACTGAATTTCATCAATGGCGTCAGTTGCACCTTCTACATATAATAAGAGATTGCTGCAGTAGTTTTCTAAAGTTTTGACAGTTCATTGGCTGTGTGTAAAATGATCAGTGTTGTAGTAATTGTGATGCTCTTTGCATGGAAAAAAATACGCATTCCATTAAAATTTCACTTTTTCTTAGTGAATTGTGACGTTTACTTAAAAAGTGCAGCAAAATAGTATTTCACGTCCTTGCATTAACCTCCCAGGTATGTGGCAGTTTAAGGGTTAAAGTGCGCATTTCGAGATTTAAGCCGAAATGTCCACTTTAATCACGACACAGTGTCCTTAATTGTTTCCCAGTCGCTCAAATACACTGCCGTACATTCTAAGCTGTTGTGAAGATGGGAAAAAAAAAGACGGCACAGAAGATGGTATGTGAGACTTTTGAAATATATATTGTTGCGGAATATGCGACGCTGGAACATAAAAGCAGCACGAATGCATTTGTATATCGGCATTTTGCTTCACCACATCAAACCGTTCATGAAACATCGAAGCACGATTAGCGGCTTTCTGTCACATGGTGATAGTAAACAGAGACTCTGACGTCACATTCCGACTTTGATCACACTGCGCCAACCCCCCCATTCCCGGATTTTTTTGCTGGTACTGCAACTCGACACGCGTCGAGTTAATTTCTGAGGACGTGCGTCAAATGAACGCTGGGGGCGCGTAGCGGTCATGATGCGTAGCGTACGCATTCTGGCGTTCTGAGCGTGAAGCATAAACCGACCCTAAGGCCGGGGTTATACTTCACGCGACGTAACGCATGCTGCAGCGGACGCTCCTGCTACGCTGGTGTTTGACTGTTTAAACCTGCGCGCGTAATTTACGTAAAAATGGAGGAATCCACCAGGTGGCAGTGCGAGATATTATCACGGTGAGAACAGGTTCGGCTTCTCTGTTGTGAATATTCCGATGACACCTTACCGCAATATCTCTGAAAAGGATGTTTAATGATTAAATCCATCAATTCAGGGATGTGTTCATTCCAGCAAGCAGTGGGGACGAGGCAGAAACAATACCTGGACGGGGTATCGCAAGGTGAATACAAGCACTTACATATACTGGAGTCATTTTAGCGGCACCAAATCCCCACATCTGCATGTCTTTGGAAGGAAACCGGAGCACAGTGTGGAAACCCAGCAGGAAAACATGTAAACTGCTAGCAGGGAATACCAGCGACGTGACTCCCTGCGAGACAGCAGTGCTAGCGCTCTGCTATCGTGTCACCCCCATGTGTGTAATTATGAACAGTATTCATTATTTAAACGAAATTAATGATTTATCTGTAAAATGTAACATACATACTATATTGCATTTCATCGTGAAAGTGATATCAAGTATAAATATAAATATTCTAAATGTGCAGAGAGTTGGAATATCATACATTTAATGTGCTCAATGTAGCGATCTATTGTTGCTTGTCCCTGCTGTCAGGTCCAAGAAGCTCATAGCGATTAAAAACTGGGATGACGTTTACGACGGTCTGCTTTAATAATAAAGTAAACTACGGGGTTAAAGTGAACATTTCGAGATTAAAGCCGAAATTTCCACTTTAATCACAAAATACACGTTTTCACCATGTCCTTTTTTTCTCTGTGGCTTAGATACAGTGCTGTTCATTATGTTGCTGTTGTGAAGTTGCAAAAAAAAAAAAAAGACAACGCAAAGGACGGTATGTGAGACTTTTAAAATCTATCGTGTCATTACGATCTGGAATATGTGACACTTGAATATAAAAGCGCCACGAATGCATTTTGTATGTCGGCATTTTGCTTCAACATATCGAACCGTTCATCAAACACTGAAGCGCGCACATCGATCTCGTAGGATCCGCATAGCATCTTTCTGTCACATGTTGATAGTAAACCATTCATCAAACATCGCAGCACGCAGATCGATCCGGAAAGCGGCTTACTATGTAGATAGTAAACAGAGACTCTGACGTCGCATTCCAACCTTTAGCACACTGCGCCCCCGCCTTTTTGCTGGTACTGCAGCTCGCGCACGCGTCGCATTAATTTCTGAGGACCGGCTCAGAGGACGCGCGAAATGAACGCTGGGAACGCGTGGCTGCCATGATGCGGGCGCTTTACTATAAACCGGCCCTAAGAATGCAGCAACTAGAGACATCCATCCATCCATGTTCTAACCCGCTGAATCCGAATACACGGTCACGGGGGTCTGCTGGAGCCAATCCCATGCTAAAAAAAAAGTGACAAACCAAAGATGGTGACAAATGTCATTATCGAAATTCCGTATCTTGTCATTTTTAACTGGGCTTTACCGTTCTGTAATGAATGCGTATTCTTAATTTAAATGAGAGTTCAGGAACATTAGATTTTGTTTCCCATCCATAGTGAACTCACAGTTCAGAATTCTCTACTAAGCCTCATCTGCACACCATGACTGGGGCTGTGGGGCAGCTGACCAACACCAGCTGGAATCTGTCAGTTTTTATTTTGCTGCTGCCCCATTATTCCAGTGTTCTGGGGTCCAATTCAGCACCCAGACGTTGTCCATTTTGTTCCCTGTATGTCTGCTCAAGTCACTTTCAGGAGACTCCACTTCTACCACACCTGCGGATCATTTGGACTGGGGACTCTAAACTCCTCCAGTGGGGTGAAGGGGTCTGAGGTGGAATGGACTGGCATCCCCTATGTTCCTGCTCCTAACCCTTGAGACTCTGACCTTAATTAACAGTGTTAGGGAATATTCCAGAATTTGACCCACCTGGTTGAGTCCTAAGTCGCCCACTGAATCCTTGAACGTTCCTCACATGATCTGTAGGTGTGTATCATATAATAATCAGCACAAGGTCCAGAGTTGTGTTTAACAAACCCACTTACGGAGTAAACATCTGCCTCTGTGAGGATATCGGTCTGTGGACACGATCAGTGCACACAAATCGCTCCACCTGAAGGACCCTGGGCACAACACTAAAAAACGTGAAAAGCCTTCTGAGGAAATCCCTGCAGTGGACTACACTACACAATTGGAATCATTTCCTTTTTTTTTGCTTTGTGCCCACCATAAACTATCGTCCATGGGGGAAGAGCTTTAGGAGCAGGAAGAGGAGGTTGGGAGCATGCGCTGATACCACCACACGATGAAGCACCTGCTTTAGATTTGTCAAAAATATTGATGTCTAGTTTTCGATGGATCTTGCTGTTTTAGGGTCCCCAGATACCGAAAATATCGATATCTCGATGATGAAAGTGTGTGTGTGTGTCTGTGTGTGCCACAGTTTCTTGAGGACGGTCCTGGAGCTAAAACGGCTGGATGGAAAAAACCCAATCTCGAAACTTGAGCCTGTTATGAGACGGTGATGCGCTGAATCGTTTTTTGAGCCAAGTCGTGCCAGAGAAAGAGGAACTCTAGGGGAACGCTCAAATACCGACATTCTGCAATGAATTCTGAATTCTCCTCAATTGCTCTCGTAATGACCTATTTTATGATCAGAACAATCAGGGCAGTAAATAATTACAGAAATGTTAGAGAATAGTTTGGGTAAATTGGTTTGTAGGGCGCAAAGCCTACTGACGCTTTTTTTTTGTGTTCATTTTGTGCCCATTTTCCGCCCAATTTGAGCACAGTTGGTAGAATACACATTTTTAAGAAGATACAATTCCTTCTTTTCAACATACATATTAATGGTTAAAGTTTTACTTCTAAAAATCACACCTTTATGTGGAAAAGTCATGAACTGCATACTCTCGGGTTTGCAGGGTTCACCCCAACCCTTACGTTTGATTATTTGTGATGTCAGCTACTTTTAGTCGGTAGGCCTAAGAGTGTATTTCCACCTACTAGCAGCACCAAAACAAGCACAGGCAGAACGTGTCAATATAATCGTTTCCACTGTCTTTTATGGTGAGTCAAATGACTTACTTATCCCCTCACTCCAAGATGACTTCTGCTCTTCTCTTTCTCTCCCGTTTCCTTCACTGAGATTTTCTTCAAACTCCGGTGACTCTGATTTCAGTTCCATAGAATTCTGCTGGGTGGCCATATTGGTGAGCTTGGGCTGTGAACTGAAATAAGACTCTCCGTAAAGCCTCCCAGCGTCACGATTCTGCTGTTCAAGGTTGCCCAAGAAATCGTCTGAATCCTCAGCTGTAACCCTAACAATCCCCACCTCACACTCCTCTTCTTTAACAACTGCAATTCTTCCTTCGCAATCCTCCGACTTTATACAGAAATCCACTGGGGCGTTCGTGCGAACATCATTGACTGAGGCCATCCCCTCTGTGTAAAACTTGCCCCATGAAGCGCCAGCTCTCCTCGTCCAAGATTTACTTCTCAAATGGGAACTGGGAAAGGAGGCTTCTCTGTTCATCTGTGGGAATAAAAGAGTGAAAGGAATGACTTCATAACGCTGTCAGATGACCACATTTCAGGGTTATCTGAGCTCTAAGAAAGTTAACGACGATGATCTGAAAAGCTGTGAACCCTCCATGCTAGCACAGGACACAAGGCAGGAACAAATCCCAGGAAGGGCGCCAGCCCACCACAGGGCACACACACACCAAGCACACACCAGGGACAATTTAGGATTGCCAATCCACCTAACCTGCAGGTCTTTGGACTGTGGGAAGAAAGCCACGCAGACACAGGGAGAACATGCAAACTCCACTTAGGGAGGACCCGGGAAGCGAACCCAGGTCTCCTAACTGCCTTGAGAAATTAGGGGCCCAGACAAGAAAAAGGTTGGGCTATTTAAAGACGCATGCTTTCTTTAGCACATGAAACTGTTTATTTTTACTGGCAATTAAAGCTAACCCAAATGAAACAGTGAAAGATTTAAAGTTGAATCTGACCACCACTTTAGAAAGACACATCTGATGACATATTGATATCCATCCATCCATCTATTATCCTAACTACAGGGTCATAGAGGTCTGCTGGAGCCAATCCCAGCCAACACAGGGCACAAAGCAGGAAACAAACCACGGGCAGGGCGCCAGCCCACCCACACACACCAAGCACACACTAAGGACAATTTAGGATCACCAATGCACCTAACCTGCAGGTCTTTGGACTGTAGGAGGAAACCCACACAGACACGGGGAGAACATGCAAACTCCACGCAGGGAGGACCCAGGAAGCGAACCCGGGTCTCCTAACTGTGAGGCACACATATTGATATTCCACACCTCAATTAGAGTGAAACCAACAGAAATACACGTTCAGCACAAACACGCAGAGTCACGTTTGACTGCCATTACAGATATTAGCAAATAAAAAGGCACTTTTATTCGCTTGCTTTTTAGCGTATGAGTTTAAGTCTTTGTATTTATACTGTTTATACTGCGTTCTTCTTATGCACGTATTTTAGTGTACATAATTTCATAGAAGCTAATTAATGTGTGTGTGTGTTGTTATATGTCTATTCATCCATCCATTATCCAACCCGCTATATCCTAACTACAGGGTCACAGGGGTCTGCTGGAGCCAATCCCAGCCAACACAAGGAGCAATGCAGGAAGCAAATCCCGGGCAGGGCACCAACCCACTGCAGATGTCTATTCTATGTATGTATAATTTTTCTTCTTCTTTTTAAGGCCCAGTCCACGCGGTCATCTGAATGGAGCTTTTTCTGCCATCTGTAGCGTCGGGTGAGTGCGGATTGAACGGCGAGTGTTTCTCTGCTCGTTGCAGTGAGTCAGACCATCCACATGAGCTTTCGCCGCTCGGATTTGTGTTCAGATGGCATAAAAAGAAAACGTCACATGCAGGTTTTGCTTGGCGTCAGATTCTGCCAAAATCCTGATGAGCACGAAGAAAATATCTACAGTCAAAGTCAAAAGTATGTGAACCCTTTGGAGTGATCTGGTTTACTGCATGAATTGGCCCTAAAAAGTGATCTGCTCTTCGTCCAAGTCCCGGGTACTGATGATCTACACAATGAGCTTAAGCCAGTGACACACAAACAATTCTACTCTTTCATGTCTTTATCTTACAAACACATTCAACGCTCACAGTGGTAGTGTATAAAGTAAGTGAACCTTGGGATTGAGTAACTGGTCGAGCCTCCTTTGGCAGCAATGACCTCAACCAGACACTTCCTGTAACTGCAGATCAGACCTGCTCATCGTGTGGGGAGAATTTCCTCCCATTCTTCCCTGCAGAACTGCCTTAACTCTTCCATATTCTTTGGTTGTCTTCTGTGTGTGGCTCTCTGACTCTCTCTCTTCAAGTCATTCAATAGGATTGAGGTCTCGGTTCTGACTGGGCCACTCCAAAAGGCGCAGTTTGTTCTTCTGAAGCCATTGTACGGTGGATTTGCTGCGATGTTTGGGCTCGTTGTCCTGTTGCATCACCCAGCCTCTTCTGAGTTGAAGTTGACAGACAGACACCCTCACATCATCCTGGAGAATTTGTTGATAAACTTGGGAATTCATTTTCCCCCTCAATGATGGGAAGCTGTCCAGGCCCTGAGGGAGCAAAGCAGGCCCAAATCTTGATGTTCCTTTCCACCATACTTTACTGTAGGGATGATGTTTTGATGTTGATATGCGTTGCCCTTTTTACACCAAATGAAGTTCTGCTTGTTCCTCCTAAATAGTTCAATTTGGTCTCATCCCTCCACAAAACATTTTCCCAGTACCGTTGTGGAGTGTCCAAGTGCTCTTTCACAAGCTTCAGCCGTTCAGTGATGATCTTTTTTGATAGCACTGGCTTCCTTCTTGGTATCCTATCATGGACTCCTTTCTTGTTGAATGTTTTGTGTATAGTTGACTCGTGAGTCGCCACTTCTAGTGACTTCTTCAAGTCCTCTGCTGTCACTCGAGGGTTCTTCTTCACCTCATTGCTGACTTTGCGTTGTGCTCTTGGGGTCATCTTGGCAGGGCGCCCACTTCTAGACAGAGTTGCCACAATACCAGATTGTCTCCATTTATAGACAACTTGGCTAACAGTAGACTGATCTCAGATCTTTGAGATGACTTTGTAACCCTTTCCAACCTTAGGTAGACGAACAATTCTCCATAATAGCTCTTCAGACAGCTCTTTTGTGCGAGGCAGGACTCCCATCTGGATATGCTTCTTGTCAAAAGCTCTAACTCGGACTTTATAGTGTTTGGGATCAATCAAAGTCATTGTAGGCCACCACACCTCTGAACTCGTTTCATTAAATGGACTCCGGGTGTGAGAAATTCGCACTGCAATGAGCTTTTTAAAAAGTCATTAGCTTGGGGTTCACTTACTTTTTCCAACCTTCGGTTTCACAGTTTGAATGATTTATTCAATGTGGTCAAAAGTTCTCAGAAAATCTGTGGATCTTTGGTTGTAGGAGGCTGTGTTTGTTCATTATTGGGACTGACATGAAGATACGGCCATGCTTTATATGGGAATTAACCATAAATAGAGAGAATTCCTAGGGGTTCACAGACTTTTTACTTTGACTGTATTTTGAGTTTATACATCGTCTGGAAATGTCCTGTGATTACTTGTGTGTCCATCCATTATCCAACCTGCTATATCCTAACTACAGGATCACGGGGGTCTGCTGGAGCCAATCCCAGCCAGCACAGGGCGCAAGGCAGGAAACAAATCCCGGGCAGGGCACCAGCCCACCACAGGGCACACACACACACACACACACTAGGAACAATTTAGGATCGCCAATAAACTTAACCTACATGTCTTTGGACTGTGGGAGGAAAGCCACACAGACACGGGGAGAACATGCAAACTCCATGCAGGGAAGCAAACCCAGGTCTCCTTGCTGAGAGGCAGCAGTGCTACCGACTGCGCCACCGTGCCACCCTTACTTGTGTGCGTGTAAAATATTATATAAACACACACAATCAATAAAATAATAATGTGTATGTGCTGGTATATGAATACGTGAATATATGGTATATATTGTTATTATATAATGTCGTAACTTTATCTACTAATGGGTTATAAGTACCGGTGGGTGAGTGCGTAAGCGAATACTGTTTCTATATTTGCTTACTTCAAGGTGACACATAGCCGCTCTCTAAACACCGACTCACTTATTGGTTGACCGGCGTGTAAAATGGTGCTGTTGCAGCTGCAGCAGGCAATCAAAACTCGAAACTGACATCCGATAGGATTTGAATAACTTACGTGGAAATCGCCGCCTTTCTTCATAGATTACACACACGCTGTGCAGTCAGAGGGTGAGCCCGGTAACAGCAGCGATGTTTTCTCTGCCTACTTCGCCATATCAAGAGGATTTTTAACACATGGTGGTCAATGTTCAGGTGTAATAAAACCAACTGATCGACATTTTGTGAATCCAATGAAGGATGAACACCTCACAGGCTAAAAACACTCTGGACTGCCTGATAACTAGAAAGGTAAACACACAAAACTACAAACTGGGCCGCAGGTTGGCGTTTATTGGAGGCAAATGTAACGTCATATTGAAGAAGTCAATTAAATGGCACTAGAAAAGGTAACTTAAGGTCACATTCATTTAAACGAGATCTGAACAGGGCCTGTTACCGTTAGCCCATACTCTTTGTAAAGCACTTTGGTCAAGATTTACTTGTTTTAAATGTGATGTATAAATAAATCAAACCATAAAACCAATTCGGACCACAACCTCAGTGGTCCTGTCCAAACGACCCTCATCTATTAGGTGAGGCCACTCTAACACCTGACATAAGAACGTTAAGACATTTCGGCTGGTGAGGCCATTCAGTCCATCAAGCCCACGTGTTTAGCTAACAGCTAAGATTCTTCTTAAAGGCTCTCAAGATTTCTGCCTTAACTCCTTGGCTCGGGAGTTTGTTCCAGAGTCCCATGAATCTTTGCGTAGAGAAGTTGTTCTTGGCTTCAGTTTAAAATGACGCTCCCAAGTCTGTGATTCATCCACCGCTTTATAATCAAAAGCACTCCTCCTGTCACTCCTCTTCTTTCCTCTGGATCTCTCTCTTATTCCTGGCTGTTAAGCCCACAGTCTGGCTTGCCTCTCCACTCCTAACTCAGTCTCTTTCTGACATGAAGATGGCTTTAATGCCTTTGTAGCCTCCCACAACAAAAATCAAGGGTGTCAATTCAGCTCATCCATAAAAAGACTTCCTTGGATCAGAAATAACCACGTTTTTTCTCCACATACACCAGGACTGAATGCACACTGGCTGTGTCCGGTGGCCCCACACTCTGGTGTATCTCCTTTAACTCCATAAAACAGTGGTTCTCAAACTGTGGGGCAGGCCCTCCTGGGGGTGGGGGGGCGCGAAGATGTGAAAAAGAAAACAAGAATCAAAAATATGAAAAATACATCTATTGAAACCAAAACAAATTAACTTAAACTACATTCTGATACTAGAAAAATAAATATAAAGTTAAGTAGGTATAATAAAATATGCATCTATGATATATCATTAACTTAAAAAAAAACAAATTGGTATTAGTGGGCTGCTTTCAAAAAAAAGTTAAGGGGGTGCGATTAAAACTGTTATGTTAACTCAGGTCGCAAATACTTAAAGGTTGAGAAACGCTGCCGTAAGACATTCCCACAGGTTTATCCCAGTCACACTTTAACTTTCCTCACATCTTCAAAATTGTATGTTTGTAATGGTGGCCCGGTCCCTCATAGTCTGCGATTGTGCATTTGCTCCTCCAATTCCCCACCGCTATATTCCAAACAAGTGTGTGTGTCCAGTTTGGTGACAGCTCTAAACTGACCGGTGATGGCTGAGTCTGTTGGGTAATGGACTGGCATCCTTTCCAGAGTTGGTTCCTCTCTTGCACCCCATGCTGCCACTGTAACCCTAAACTGAAATAAGTGACTGGTATAATGGAGTGATGGCTAACAGTCCACAATCTGATTGTTTTATGCCTGCAGGACTGTGGCTGACCTTGCGGTGTTAATATCCACCATCTTAAATGATCTCCTTTGTGTTTTTTTTTTTTTCTGCCTTGTTCAAGATGAATTTCTACTTCACTAAAGGCTGTTTGATGTTTATGTGATCTGAAGACTCTTTCCGAAGTTAAACACGAAATATGTTTTTTGTTGCTTATTTATTTATTTCATTTAGTCCGTAACATTCCTGCAAACCGTCATGAAATACGACTTGAAATAAAACTGTCACTTTCACTCGTCAAAGTTGAGAGGGTGGGCTCTAACACGCCCTCTAGTTACTGATTGGTGAATCTTTAACACAAGAATTAATTAGAAAAATGCTTACTACTACCGATGAAATGGATTCTGCCGAAGATATTACGTATTTCAGAGAGAGGACTGAAGATTTATCGGAAGAAATTACAATGTTGGCGGCCCTTTTAGACTCCGATACAGATGAAAGTATTTTTGAAATTAGCAAAGAACAGGTGGACCGGACTCGACTACACTCCATTTCAAGTGACTCCCTGCTCTGGACGTCCATCCTTTGACATTCCAGCTGAGTCAATAGAACACCTTCTGTTATGCGGTTTAAAAGTACGACAGATTGCAGATCTATATTAAGGTGTATCGGAGAAGACGATCACAAGGCGAATGAGCCAGTTTGATATACGGTAAGCTGCAACGGCTGTATTAGTTTAGGTACTTTGACATGGAATGCCCAAAGCAGCTCCAACTAATATTTTGAACTGTGTATTTCACCCTTGTTTGACGAGTATAAAGTCAGGTGCATATCTGCAGCTACTTTTTCAAGCAACTGTACAGCTCTGATCAGTGGTAAAGTTGTTCAGTTCAAAATATTACTTGGAGCTGCTTTGGGCATTCCATTTCAAAGTACCTAAACTAATGCAGCCGTTGCAGCTCATCGTATATCAAACTGGCTCATTCGCCTTGTGATCGTCTTCTCCGATACACCATATAGATCTGCAATCTGTCGTACTTTTAAACCGCATAACAGAAGGTGTTCTAGGCTGAATGTGCCCTGCGATGGACTGGCACAGGTTAGGCTGAATGTGCCCTGCGATTGGACTGGCACTCGGTCTGGGTTGATTCGTGCCCTATATGTGATGCTACCCAGATAGTCTATGGTCCCCCACGACCCTTCCAGTGACCACATGATATTTCGCCCGGCGCTGCATAAAAAGCAGACTGTCAATCACGGGACGGGACGCCCTCGGGTAACGGTGGAGCGAAAGCGGGCGGCGAGCACCGTCAGAACTGATGCGAGTGTGAAGAGCACGACGGGCTGCGCGGAGCAGAGTTCGCGGCAGAGTTCGCGGCAGACCTGCATGACAGCGGAGAACATCGCAAGTCTAGATTTGACTCTTCTCTCCACATTCACCGCCCCCGCGATGCCGTTGCCTTTCAGTCTCCCCGGCATGCCTGCCCGCGTCCGGCTCCACTTCCCTTTCCTCTCGTCTTCCCACCCAGCCTTCTCCGATTCTCCCGTTGCTCACCGGCACTCCTCGCCTCTCCTTCCTTTCTCTCCTCCTTGTCGCTTTGATGCAGACACAAGTCTCGTATGGCAGCCGAAGCGGTTTGACGGCGGAAAGAAACAACGAAAAACAAAACAAATCAGTCACGAGCGGCTCTGTTTGAGTAGATGGTTAAAGTGAGGTTAATTGGTAAACACTGCCATCTACTGGACGGAGTGAGGATTATTTATACATGTTTTCTATTTTCTCTCTTCCTAAGACCCGAGTCTTTTAAACACAAGCAAAACAATTGAATAATTTGGATCCTCGAAGTAGTGGCACCGTGTCCAGCGCTTGTTCCAGACAGACTAGGTCCAGGTTTTCTGTGATCTTAAAATGGATTAAGTAGTTCTAAAAATTATGATGGTGATCTGCTTAACTCAGTGACTTCTACCTGCTCTACAAAATGAGCTCTGACCCCTCACAACCCTTATGGATTAGATGTGTTTGATGATGGCTGAATGGACAGGTTCAACATGAAGATCTCAGTTGTCCAGATGAAGCATCCAAACGTTTATTTGTTCAATACAACCAGACTGGCAATGATTCTGATAAAAGTGTGGTCATTCATCCAGTTAGTATATTGACACGTAAGGGCGCCTGAGGGTCATCTTCCAGGTTCAGACAATAGCGTGCATGCAAGAGCAGTAACAATAATGTCTCCTTTCTCTTCTGTAGCTCTGAGAAACTGCCCAGTGAGGGCACCTGAGCCATGCCCACCATCAGTCAATCCACGCCTCTTTCGGTCAGGACGAAATGAGTTTGAAGGCGTATGAGCCTGAGAAATGAAGTCCCACATTACATAACCCAACGACCGAGGTCTACTCGAGAAAGATGATTTATTTGAGAAGCCCCAAGGCTTGAAAGGAAACTGTTACGCCTCTGCTGCACCACCGCACCCTCTTTTTTTTTCTTTGTACTTTGACAGTAGAATGGGCTGGCCCAGATGGCATGTTCTCCTCTCCCTCATTTGTGCCTCACTATTGTGCAGATTTCATTTGATACAGTAGGTCAGTTAAGCCAGTCGAGCTTAACTTTTAGGCATTTAGTTAATTTTCCAAAGAATTAGAATTTTTCATTTTTTCTAAATTTTTTGGTGTGTTCCATATGCAATCTCTGAATGTGTCAGTCAGAACTAGATAGAAAAGGCAATACATGATAAATATGAAAGGCACTATATGATAGATAGATAGATAATGTCATGAGCTGATGGGCACAGAACTACATGAAAGCAGCTGTATTATCATTGTATTTCCCTATACTTACCCTTTACCTTAGGAGTAAGTGTACTCATCAAGTTCGTTACTGGGTTGGTCTACTGTTGCACCTTAAGATTAACACACACATTCACAGAAACACAACAGTGCCCTGTGAATGACAGACACACAGCTGATTAACCTCTAGCATTTTAAAGCACACAAGTGCCTTATGAATAACACAACTTGTCACTCTCCTTGGACTTCATGAGACTTACTTGTTATTGGCACAAACAACATAGAATGTTTTAATAATATATCAGACCTAAATATTACTTTTGGTCTCCAAGAATACATTTAAACATATCAGCCAAAAATGCCTTACTTTACATCCTGTTCCATACTATTGGGTGGAGCACACACCCTCAACCTTAATAAACCTCACAGCACACAGTGTATGGCAAACCTCTGGCTGCACAAGGTGCTCAAGGAAATCTAACTTATTACTTCAATCACTCTAGACATGAAGACAAAGCATAGAACGTCAAAAGCAGCATGGTGTTTATTACAGGAATAATAGAAAACAGGACTAAGAGTAAAGTCTGGATATATATAATCTTTAGGAAAAGTTTGTGAAAAAGTTACAGGTGACAAGGATGAATGTCGTAGGCGGCTTATGTTCTTAGCACTTGTAGTTGCTCACAATGTTTTTCTGATGACCATTGACGTCACTCTGTCCTCCTCTGATGTCTTTGTCCCTTCTTCTTCCTCCCTCCTTCCTTACTTCCTCACTATATCACTCCTCAGACGAGGCATAGTTATTCTAAAATTGTACCGCAAGATGTGATTGTTAGATATTCTGATTGGCTGGCTGTCAATATAATGAATGAATTCACTGTCTGCTTTCCCAAACAATATAACTTTTTATGTTCTCTGAGGTGTTGCTATAGGGTGCTTGATAATGTCACTTGTTTTTAAAGTAATATTTGATTTCTTAAAGTGTATGAGCACAAATATTGCTATTTTCATTCACAAATGAAATGGTTTTATGAATTTTCTAAATCTATGGAGTGCTATTTTCTTGCAGGTTTTGTTTGTGCATTGTTTATGTGTTTGTATAATTGCATGGTTTATTTTCATATTGTAGGCTGTTTTAAGTAGTACTGTTACGAATTTATTTTACTTTAAAAAAATTGTTCAGTTACTTTTATAATGTGAGGCTTAAGTGGCATTTTTTTAATAATTAATGTGAAAATGTAAGTGTTTTGTGTGATTTTACTGTACTAAAGCCAACTAGTACAACATAAGCACTCCACAACACAAATTCATAAGTTATAGTAACTTAAATGTATAATTATACAGAATTTAAAACATTGAGTTTTGAGCTAATGCAACTAGGTTGGTCAACTTAAGTTATAAAGTACAGTAGACTTATAATATTTAGTTTATGTAACACACTTTATTATACTTATTGTAAAAAGTGATATTTTGAGTTGATGTAACTTTTAAATACTGAAGATCACTTTAGTCAAAATTTTGTATGCAGAATGTTGACTTATTATTTTTTAGTTGAAGTTATTACATTTTTTTTTACAGTTTATGTCTTCCTTTCCCAGGCTATACAATAATTCGATGTCCATCCTTTCTCAGGTTACAAAGTAATTGAGCCACCAGCATGTCTTCCTCTCTTTGTTGGAACGGCTGTTTTAAAAGTGAGGTGTAACTGGGAAGAAGGCATGTTTTGATTTGTCCTGAATGTTGTTCATCTGCTGTCTTGTCTTGAACAAAATATAATGGAAATATAAACCAAAAATGTACAGATTTTGTACCCCACAAAAGCAGTTTAATAAAATTGAGTGATAGGTGGCAGCATATTCAGTGAATACTTTGAAAAAAAAAACAGAAAATGAATCCCTTGCAACTCGATGTAAGTGTGTGAAAATGACAGCTGTGGTCAAGTAAGGTAATTGAAGCCTCACAGATCGTTGTCCCCGTTTTATCTGAGGGCCGTTAGGCTGCCAGTGCAGAATCGGAGAACCGTCAGGCTAGATAAAACGAACGATTCTCTTTCTCTTTCTCTCATGTTGTAAAGAGCTCCATCCTTACCTCCATACCTCGATTTATGGTGTAGTCTCTTCGCAATTGAAAGCCTCCTTCTCACAGCTGCAGGCGGGGGACTGAAAGGGGCGTGGCCAGCTGCTGTCCCTGGGACTGTCTTCTCGGTACTGCGGAGTGAAGAAAAGACGTGAAGGGTCGCGCGAGCTCTGCCTCTCGACCTGAAGTGGTAGTCGCTGCTTCAGACTAGCCCGGAGTGTTAGCCACAGACGGGCACGCGTGACACAGTCTGGCGCTTTAAGATTAACTATTAATTAAGAAATATTCATAAGACGGCAAAACACAGTTAAATATTTTCTGTGTTGTGACAAGTCAAGCAAAATGACACCTTTTATTGGCTAACTAAAAAGATTACAAGATATGATAAGATATGCTAGCTCTCGAGGCAACTCAGGCCCCTTCTTCAGGCGAGAACACGTATAATTTTGCTTGACTTCTCACGACATTCATAATGGCTAACGCAGTACAACATCACCTAGTACTACAAACATATTTTCTCCGTAAACTGAATGATTCTGTTCTAGTCATTAAAAAAATAATAAATTAAAAAATTGACAGTTGGATCTGACCAGTGGAATCCCAATTGGCACAGCTCTACTGCAGAGAATTAAATCTACCAAGCCACCTCTCCAATAAGCCCAGTCGTGGATTTAACATCAACACCCGGAATCATCCGGACCCCCAGGTAGTCACACACCGCCTGATCGTGAAGCTGATCAGCCGCAGTGGCATAGCTATAGAGGCGGGCAGGCGGGGCAGTCCGTTCCGGTCGGCACATTTTTGGGGTCGGCATTATTGGCCGAAAGGCTCAGTACAATTCGCGTGTAAAATATCACTCATGAAACTAATGAATGAAACTAGTAAAATTCTCTGATTTTATCCACAAATGCTTCAAAAATAATTTTCTGATTGTCCTTCTGTGACGGCATCAGACACAGAAGTTGAAATGTATGAGGCAATAACAAAAATAAACATTACACCCATAATAATTTCTAGGAAGATAAACAACTCATTTACAGTTTATAATTTCGTTTCGTTATCAATCCGAATGTGTCCTTGCTCTGCGCAGAAAACATCCCCACCTATCACTTGTACACTACACTGGTTCTGGTTTTCGCAGCGTAATTATATTAAACTAATAATTAGGACACGGCTTATCAGGGATTTCTATATGATATTCTTGTCTAGTTAATCCTTATAAATAACTATATGTGAAAAACTATTGCTGTTTATATGAATAAATCTATGCAAAATATATCTTAATTTTTCTCTATACGTCATTTTAATTTTCTATTTAAATAGGTTAACATATTCAGATACGTTGGATGGCAGCAAATTGAAGCACCGAGGAGTGGCACGAACTCGAGCTACGCCACTGATCAGCCGCAGCAACCGGCAGCTTAGAAGAACGAGCACAGCAAGTCAAAAAAATCTCAACTCGTTCAGACGTCCAAAGGCAGAAGAGTAGATTTCAACCTGTTGGTTTTATAATCAGACTCGCTTACGATTAAAACGGGCTTAATGAATGATACAATGGCAAATCAGTTCTGTCTCGATCACATTGTGCATTCGCGATCCTTTGCAATTGCCGTATATTTCTCTTTCTTTGTACGTCTCGTTGCCTGTTTTCACTGGACATTATAGCCCTGCCCCTGTTTTTTCTTTGTGCATCTCGCTGTCTTTCTTTATTGTCCATTTCAGCCCTGTTGTGGCGGCCGGATGACGTCACGCCAGAGGTATACAGTACTGCATTGTTTAATACCTTACGTTGGCCACGTGCCATTACTGCCCTCTTGTGGACGTTGAAAGACATTACACTGAGCAGGGCTACGGACCAACAGAGTGTATTTGCAGACTGCAGTACCTATGAGGTCAGTCATATAAAGCCCCAGCATCACGAAACGCCTTCAGTGTCAGTCAAGAAACACCCATCGCATTAGACTATGATTAACATTAGGGCCCTGTTACACTATGGTTAAGATTAGGGTTGTGGGAGGGTAATCTGACTCAAAGGGAGTTTCGCGACTGACGTTGTGGTCTATGTCATACATACGGACACCAGACGGACAGATGTCTTATTGCTTTATAAGCTCAACGGCTACTTTGTAAGGTACCCCTGCTCAACTGCATGTTAATGGAAAAATTAAACTGGCCAATCACATGGCAGCAACTCGATGCATTTCAGCCGGTAGACATCGTCAAGACGACCTGATGAAGTTCAAACCGAACTTCAAAATGGGGAGGAGAGGAGATTGAAATGACTTTGAATGTGGTGTGGTTGTTGGGCTGAACATTTCAGGAACTGCTGATCTACTGGGATTTCACACACAGCCATCTTTTGGGTTTACAGAGAATGGTCTGGATAAAGGGAAAATATAAAGTGATCAACAGAGGTGAAAATGCCTTGTTAATGTCAGAGATCTGAGGAGAATGGCCAGAGTGGTCTGACCTGATAGAAAGGTAACAGGAACTGAAATAAGCACTCCTTACAAGTGAAGTGTGCAGAAGAGCAGCTCTGAAGACACAACATGTCTAACCTTGAAGCGGGTGGACTACAGCAGCAGGAGACCATACTGGGTGACACTGGGTGACCAGTCAGCTAAGAGCAAGGAACTGAGGCTACAATTCACACGGGCTCACCAAATTGAACAACCGAAGATTGGTAAAAACATTACGTATCGATTTCTGCTGCGACACGTGGATGGTGGGGTCAACAACATGAAGGCAGGGATCCGTTCTGTATAAATGGATTCATACATATACAGTGCATATGGAAAGTATTCACAGCGCATCAATTTTTCCACAATTTGTTATGTTACAGCCTTATTCCAAAATGGATTAAATTCATTTTTTTCCTCAGAATTCTACTCACAACACCCCATAATGACAACGTGAAGAAAGTTTACTTGAGGTTTTTGCAAATTTATTCAAAATAAAAAAACTGAGAAATCCCATGTCCATAAGTATTCCCAGCCTTTGCTCAATACTTTGTCGATGCACCTTTGGCAGCAATTCCAGCCTCAAGTCTTTTTGAATATGATGCCACAAACTTGGCACACCTATCCTTGGCCAGTTTGGCCCATTCCTCTTTGCAGCACCTCTCAAGCTCCATCAGGTTGGATGGGAAGCGTCGGTGCACAGCCATTTTAAGATCTCTCCAGAGATGTTCAATCGGATTCAAGTCTGGGCCACTCAATGCTTCATTGTAAGGATGGTATTGGCCTGGTGATGAGCGGTGCCTGGTTTCCTCCAAACGTGACGCCTGCCAGTCACACCAAAGAGTTTAATCTTTGTCTCATCAGACCAGAGAATTTTGTTTCTCGTGGTCTGAGAGTCCTTCAGGTGCCTTTTGGCAAACTCCAGGTGGGCTGCCATGTGCCTCTTACTAAGGAGTGGCTTCCGTCTGGCCACTCTACCATACAGGCCTGATTGGTGGATTGCTGCAGAGATGGTTGTCCTTCTGTAAAGTTCCCCTCTCTCCACAGAGGACCTCTGGAGCTCTGACAGAGTGACCATTGGGTTCTTGATCACCTCCTTGACTAAGGCCATTCTCCCCCGATCACTCAGTTTAGATGGAGTCCTGTTGATTTCGAACTTCTTCCACTTACGGATGATGGAGGCCACTGTGCTCACTGGGACCTTCAAAGCAGCAGAAATGTTTCTGTTACCTTCCCCAGATTTTTGCCTCGAGACAATCCTGTCAGAGGTCTACAGACAATTCCTTTGACTTCATGCTTGGTTTGTGCTCTGACATGAACTGTCAACTGTGGGACCTTCTATAGACAGGTGTGTGCCTTTACAAATCATGTCACATCAACTGAATTTACCACAGGTGGACTCCAATGAAGCTGCAGAAACATCTCAAGGATGATCAGAGGAAACAGGATGAACCTGAGCTCAATTTGGAGCTTCATGGCAAAGGCTGTGAATACTTATGTACATGTGCTGTCTCAGTTTTTTTATTTTTAATAAAATTTACAAAAACCTCAAGTAAACTTTTTCATGTTGTCATTATGGGGTGTTGTGTGTAGAATTCTGAGGATAAAATGAATTTAATCCATTGTGGAATAAGGCTGTAACATAACAAAATGTGGAAAAAGTGATGTGCTGTGAATACTTTACTGTATACTATACTGCATATATTTAAATATACTCAGCAAAAAAAGAAACGTCCCTTTTTCAGGACTGTGTATTTCAAGAATAATGTTTTAAAAATCCAAATAACTTTCCAGATCTTCATTGTAAAGGGTTTAAACAATGTTTTCCATGCATGTTCAATTAACCATAATCAATTAATTAACATGCACCTGTGGAATGGTCGTTAAACCTTAACAGCTTACAGAAAGTAGACATTTAAGGTGACAGTTCTAAAAATGCAGGACACTAAAGAGACTTGTCTACCGACTGTGAAAGATGCCCAGGGTCCCTGCTCATCTGTGTGAACGTGCATTAGGCATGCTGCAGGGAGGCATGAGGACTGCTGATGTGGCTACGGCAATAAATTGCCATGTCCGCACTGTGAGACGCCTAAGACAGCGCTACAGGGAGACAGGAAGGACAGCTGATCATCCTCACAGTGGAAGACCACGTGTAACAACACCTGCACAGGATCGGTACATCCGAATATCACACCTGCGTGACAGGTACAGGATGGCCACAACAACTGCCCGAGTCACACCAGGAACACACAATCCCTCCATCAGTGCTCAGACTGTCCGCAATAGGCTGAGAGAGGCTGGACTGAGGGCTTGTAGGCCTGTTGTAAGGCAGGTCCTTACCAGACATCACCAGCAACAACGCTGCCTATGGGCACAAACCCACCTTCGCTGGACCAGACAGGAGTGGCAAAAAGTGCCCTTCACTGATGAGTCACGGTTTTGTCTCACCAGGGGTGATGGACGGATTTGTGTTTATCGTCGAAGGAATTGAGCACGTCTGGGACCTGTTGGATCGCAGGGTGAGGGCTAGGGACATTCCCCCCAGAAATGTCCAGGAACTTGCAGGTGCCTCGGTGGAAGAGTGGGGTAACATCTCACAGCAAGAACTGAGAAATCTGGTCCAGTCCATGAGGAGGAGATGCACTGCAGTACTTCAAGCAGCTGGTGGCCACACAACATACTGACTGGTACTTTTGATTTTGAGCCTCCCTTCATTCAGGAACACATTGTGAAACATTTTTAGTTTATGTCTTATGGTGTTGACTCTTTTAGTGTTCATACAAATATTTACACATTAAGTTTACTGAAAGTAAAAACAGTTGAAAGTCAGAGGACGTTTCTTTTTGCTGAGTATATATATATATATATATATATATATATATATATATATATATATATATATATATATATATATATATACTATACTGTATATATATATATATATAATATATATATATATATATATATACTATTCTGTATATATATATATATACACTGTATATACAGTATATATGTATATAAAACTGCTACTTCAGTCCTTGTTTTTTAGAAATTCTTCAGGTGCAAGTGACTAAATGTTTAAAAGTAGGGGACACCTTGTGTCAAACATGGGCAGTGACATCTAAACTTGGTACAATGAGATCTGACAGATTGGGGCACAAAGGAAACCTGACTCCAGGGATGTGCATCGTAAAATGTCTTTTGTATGTAATGTACAATTTTGGAAATAAATCCCTAAAGTGCCATTTTTGTGCCATTTTATTTTGTTAATATTGGGGTAAGCAATTTTTTTTTATTCATTTATTGTAAACACTTTCTTTAAAAATGTAAAGGGTTGTATGTGCTTCATTTGCAGCTCCTTTATTACAATAAATGAGTGATACCATTTTGTTTCTTTTTGGGGTTTGTCATTTAGGTGCAATAACACCAAAATCCTCTTAGTGCTTAAAGGGGCTAAAAGATCTGCTGCTAACGACCATAGGTCCGAGGTCTTGTGGAGTCCTTGCCTCGATGGGTCGGAGCTGTTTTGGTGCCACGAAGAGATTCTGGACAATGTCAGACAGGTGTTTTAGATGTGGTGGCACAATATGATTTAACACTTTGCTTATTGAAGGAAAATTGAAAATTGTGGTTTGTGTGGAGAATTTGATTGTAATGTTGAGATATCCTTTAATGCTGTTCTTTGGTGGCTGTAATGTATGACAGATTCATATGTTCACAGATCTTAAGATGACTTTAATAATGTCATTATTTGGCTGACATTTTAACCCCAATGATCCTAACTCATTGTCAAATGCCGTGTCTCCCTGTCACCTGAGGTTTATTTGGGGACATGTCACCTTTTAACACATGTGCCACTGCGCCAGTCTTCCATGGCTCCTTCCAAGCGTCTGCACCTTTGTGTGGGCAGCTCTGCCTCTGTGAGGACCCAACTCCCATCATCACAGTTTTGTTTTATTTGTACCCCCATCAAATTTCTATGGGAAAGTATGGAGTGTCTCTGTGGGGTTCTGCTGAGAGTAAAATAACTGAGCCCTGTAAGTCTTTACTCTTTGAAGTAGAGAACAGAGAAATGGCACGTACCTGCATCTTTTTGGGTGCACAAGAACGGATGTAGACAGGGCCTGCGCTACCATTAAGGTGAATTAGGCATTCGCCTAGGGCACAGATCATAAGGGGGCAGTCGCAAGAGTTGGTTTACCGAACAGTCGGTTGGCGCAATGCGCAAAATAACCAAAGCACCAGCACTAAGTGAGTTGTATCGGCTTCTGCCTGCCAGTTTCTGTAAGATTCGCTCACTTGATGTCGCTAGTTTAAAACAGCCAAGAAAGGAAAGTTCTGTTGAAGCGTGCCAGCTGAAGTTTGAAAAATTGTTTCATTTTAATGACATTGTAAAGTATTTTTGTTTCGATGTACAGGTAAAATTCCATTATAATGAATATCTTTACAATGAAATTTTCATTACAACAAAGTATTTTTATGGTCCTGACAGCTTCCCCATATGACACAAGTCTATAGAAATCTCGTTACTACGAAGTCCTTTTAGCAGATACTTTCATTACAACGAAGTGCACAAAAGTCCTTGAAATGCCTGAATGAATCAGTCGCAGAGCAGCTATTTCTGTGACCGCAGCACAGTTGTGCACAACGATCCCCAAACAGAAACACTAATTATTATTTTTCTTTCTTCGAACTTTCCTCGTACTGTTTTTGTTTTTGCTGTTTTTGTTCTCAGTGATAACTTTTGCTTATCGCTCGTCAACATTTGAAAAACATCCATTGGAACTGAACTCCTTGCCACCCTCCTATAGGAACGGCAGACACGAAAAAATGATAACAGTTCATATTAGAAAAAAAAACAACTTTCATTTTTTGCAGCTCTCGATTGCTGCAAAAAGAAAAAAGACGTTGCCAGTGAATTCGGAATTCTGCCATTGACGCTGTCAACTTTCTTGAATGACCAAGCAAAATAAGTTGAAAAATGTATGTGAACTGCTGCATTTGAAGATGTCAAAAAAGCCATTTTTATGTGGTTCAGTGATGCTCGTTCAGGTAACATCCCTATTAATGCGGCACTCATTCAAGAAAATGTGAGATTTGTAAACTCTCTTGGGACCTCCCCCAGCTAGATAGCAAGCCGGAGAGCGTCCCGAAGTACGATCTCCGTGTCTGTACGGGGCAACAGCAGGCTCACAGTAAACAGAAAAGATCTCGATGGGTGATGCAAGGCTAGGAGCACAAAAAATTGTAAATGCAGATAACAGGATTACTTGGTCACTGACCTGCACGACGGGCGGCACAGTGGCACAGTGGGTAGTGCTATTGCCTCACAGTTAGGAGACCTGGGTTCGCTTCCCTGTGCGGAGTTTGCATGTTCTCCCCGTGTCTGCGTGGGTTTCCTCTCACAGTCGAAAAACGTGTATGTTAGGTGCATTGGCGATTTGAAATTGTGCTTGGTGTGTGGGTGTGTCATGTGGTGGGTTGGCGCCGTGCCCAGGGTTTGTTTCCTGTCTTGCGCCCTGTGTTGGCTGGGATTGGCTCCAGCAGACCCCTGTGACTCTGTAATTGGGATATAGCGGGTTGAATAATGGATAGATGGATGACCTGCCTGACTGCTGTGTCTGTGTATAGCAGAGTGGCAGATTACGCTACATTAAATAACTGTGCTGTTCCTGTTTCAAGATGAATAAAGCTGGTGTCGCTAAAGTACTGAGACTAAGCCTCATCTCGTGTTTTGGGGTGCAAGACAAGGACTTACAAATCTTTTATGATTTGCTTCTGTGGCGCTTCACTGCACCGCTGTGAGCCTCCTATTGCCCTGCCCTGGCAACGGACAAACAATCTCACACTGACGCGGCAATCGCGCTTCAGGACGCACTTCAGCGTGTTGTTCCCCGATAGGTGGGGAGTTGGGGGTTCTGAAAAGAGTTCAGAAACCTCACAATATGAAGACGAAATAATGATTCGGCTCCTGATTGATAACTGTGCTGCCCACAACATGCTTCCCCATTTAGATAATCGCGTTGAATTCCTCCCACCCAATTGCATGGTAGCGCTTCAACCATTGGGCATCATTCGCACCCTGAAAGTGTATAATCGCAAGGAAACGCTGAGAAAAATTCTCGTCAGCATAACTTGTAGGCAGGAGGAGATTAAAATTAACGCGAAAGAAGCTATTGAAATGATTGCAAACGCCTGGACACAAGTTAAAGAAAGCACTATAGTGACAAATGCAGAATCTCATTACAACGAAATATTTTTTAGGTCCCTGGGAGTTCGTTGTAACGGAATTTTACTTAACGGAGTGCAGTTGCGTGCATCTGTTTTGATGGTGTAAAGTTATGTTGTCACTTAAGGGTTAAATTAAAGGAGTAAATGTCCATTATATTCGAATGAAAAAGAATTAGACTTGCAATGTTAATTACCCTGTTAATGTGTAACGTGTTAGAAAGTAGTATTTATAAAGTTGCGCATTCAAGGGGGGTATTGCACAAAACCAAGATAAGGAATTAAGCTGGGATTTTCTGGTTATCCGGGCTGAATTTAGCCCTGACTCGGTTGCATGAAGGGAGGCTAAATTAATCTACATTAAGTTACTATGGAGATTTACACTTTGCAGCTAGCCTGCTCCAGAGCAGGCTAACAACCAGGCTAAGATTAATCTTAGTGATTTATCGGCTAGTTCCTCCCTAAATCCTACTAGATATTAATGTGTTTTAGTCATTTCATGGTCCTGCATTAAAAAACTAGATATACTGTCATTCATCTATTTATGCGTACTGTTATTTTAGTTATTATTGAAAACTGCTGTTCATTTCACTGTCAGAGGTTTGATGAATATATATATTATTCGAGATTTAAAGAGATTTAAAACACCCAGTGAGGAAAGCACATTTTCCTGAGCAATTATTACTTTGCTGTCCACAATGAATGCCAACACAGTGCAAAAGAACTATACTATACAATATGAGAAATAGAATATAGACTATGTATATCTATATATGCAAGTATACAGTAGAAATGTATTGTTGAATGATAAAAAATATCAATATATTATATTTTATTGCAGTTGATGAGATAATAAGAAATGGCTCCTCAATTTGCAAATGTGGTTTCAATTAAGTCCGTAACGAGGTCAATACGTAGTATATATAGACTAAAGATTTGTGTGTTTCCTATCCACAATGGCTTGCCCTTTGTTGAATGATGTAGTTGATGAGGAAGTTTTAATACTCAGACGAGCATTCAGGCATGAAAGAGTCTTCCGAGATAGGGCAGACCCATTGGCCTTTTCAGACGAATATCTGACTGAGAGGTACAGATTCTCAAGTGATGGCATCAGATATTTGTGTAGGCTGCTGGGTCCAAACATACAGCACAGGACCGCACGGAGCCATGCTCTCACTGTCCCACAGATGGTCTGCATAGCACTGCGATTCTTTGCAAGTGGCATGTTTCTGTATTCTGTCGGTGATGCAGAAAACCTCAATAAAGCCACTATTTGCCGCACAATAAGAAAAGTAAGTCTGGCATTGAAATCTCTTGTGCACATATTTATCACCTTCCTGGCCACAGAAGATTCATCCACATCAAGGAGGAGTTCTACAAGATTGCAGGTAACATGAATAATAACAGATTACTACAAAATGTTACATTAGCACAGTCACAGTATGACAGTCATTGTTTTGTGTTATAGCTTTTCCTAATGTAATTGGTACAGTGGATTGCACCCATATTCGTATCCAACGCCCCTCAGGGGCACATGAGGGAGATTATGTGAACAGGAAATCCTTCCACAGTGTCAATGTTCAGGTAAGAATAAGTAATGGTTACTGTCAGCTACATAATTATTCTGTGCATTAAATTACCTTAATAGGCTATATATTGTTACAGATGATCTGTGATGCTGACTGCCTTATCACAAATTTAGAGGCAAAGTGGCCTGGCTCAGTCCACGACTCCAGAATCTTTCGGCCAGTAGAATTTACCAGAGACTCTCTCTAGGTAAACCACCCCATTTTTTAAGCACCTTGAACAGCAAGAGTACAGTACTTGTAAGAATTATGTTTTGTATTCACAGGTGAGTTCTCTGGTGTGCTGCTGGGGACAAAGGTTATGCCTGTGAGACATTTCTGATGACTCCCTTACAGACCCCCAAACCCCAGCACAGCAAGCTTACAACCATGCCCATGCCAAAACCAGGGCTCGAATTGAAATGACCTTCGGCCTCCTGAAATCCCGATTTCAGTGCCTGCACCACCTGAGGGTCTTCCCAGACAGAGCATGCGACGTGACTGTTGCCTGCACAGTGCTGCACAATATTGCCAGCCTAAGAAAAGAAAGGGCTCCCAGAGTTGCTTTGGATGTTGATTGGGACAATGCTGCCATATTCCCAGATAACAGAAATGGTAGACTTGTTAGAGAACAATACATTGCAAATTATTTCAGTTAATTTAGTTTTGATTTAGCCCATCCCTTAATAAAGGATAATGTAGGCTATATAACTTTTCATGTGTACATGCATTTTATTTGGCATCAGTAGCACACACTGTGGTTATCTTCCCAAATTCTAGTTCCACTTCACTGGATCGATCACTATAAAGTGTACCTGACAGTCATAAAAATTGTAGAAGACCACAATGGTTTTGGAATATTTTTCTTTTATTATTTTGCTGTTATCACTTGTCAGCTTGGAGCTGTGGACAGAACAAATTATGATGATTAATACATTGGGTTACAGTCATGGTTACAGTATGAACTGAAGTCACTTACTTCTGTTTGTAGTTTCTGGATTTCCAGTTCTAGTTTCCTCAGTGTCTTGCGTTTAATTTGCATGTCAAGGTCCATGTCCTGCAGCTTTCTTTTGTTCACATCAATCTTGACTTCTGAAAGCTCGATCTGTCTCTTAAGATGTGTTGTGTAGAGATGTCTGACAGTTTGTGAATTCTGTGAACACCTTTTTGTTAGCATAGCACAATTTTTGCATAATGTAAATTTACTTTAGGCAATACTCACTATGTTACCAGGCTGCTTATCAGACTGCCCAATGTCAGGATCCTTTAACAAATGATATTTTCTATTAGTACCACTTCCCTGACTTCTTATCTATTATAAACTTAAAAAATGTGTCCATTTCCACAAAATTGACATGATACCTCGAGCCTTCTAGAGTCCAACGACACGGTCTCATCATCGGCAGAAGTGCACTCCACTGCTGTAGATGTGGCTTCCCTCTGCCATATTCATTACTGGTATTGATATTTTTGACAGAACACGCAAAGCCAATGATTTAATAAAGAATACTCACCGGCAAATCATAGTCTGGGGGATCCAAAAGTGTAAGAGTGTTACCAGCCACTGCAAGGTAAAGCAAAGTCACACAGTCCACATAACAAAATATAAATGGATTTTAATATTTTCCATGCGCAGTAGTATGGCAATAATGTACATTGTATGAAGAGGCCAGTATCCCTTGCTGGGCCAGAGTCAGTGGCTGTCCCTCCCTGGATCCCTTCAATCACTGGCTTCCCTTTATTTAAGTCCAGGGCCAGCTCCTCTGCTGGGGTGAAGTCTTGGGTTGGAGGGCCACCCCGTACCAGTAATATGACTTTTCTTTTTTATGGCTAAAATCAGCACAGATAATAAAATGTCAGCAAACATGTCACCTATGTTCTCAGCAAACAAGTCACTTACCAGCCTGCAAAATATTCTTGTATTTAATCTTGACTTGCTGCCAAGTCCTTTTTTGGCCAGACATGTTTGTTCTTTAAGAGGAATAGAAAGATACAAATGATAAAATAGATTAGATGGATAAAAATAGAGCAAATTATCTGATTATAGATTACATCAAATTAATTAGAAACAAAACCTACATACAAATAGATAAGAGTAAAAGGATTAAACACATTAGAGACATAAAATAAACTAAATATATCAAATAGATGCATATAGTGGGTAAGTGTTTGCAATTATTCTTCATGTTAAATGCATGTCCACTGGACACATTTAAGGCAAAGTATACAATTATTTTTGAAAATGACAAGTAACTCCTTGAATTGTAATTATGAGGGTTTCAGTGGAGCACTGGTTATTTGGACTACTTACGCATTCAATCGGTCCGCTATTGTTTGCCAGGCATTCTCTCTTTGCTTTATTACAGCAGCTGTATTGCCTTTTTTACATATTATATGTTTCACTTCTTCATACGTTTCCATAAGAAGCTGTTGCTCATTAGGCGAAAAGTATGCCGCACGGGTTTTGTCCATTTTTGCATCGGTGATTCTGTGATCGATTTCGTGATCTTTTTAAGAATACCATGAACGCGCATTTATCCAAACTATATACACCTGGCTTAACATATCCGCGCGTTCTCATCCTGGCTCAGCAAACGTGCAACGGATTAAGCCAGGATGCACTGATTAAACTAGGTCAAGCCGCGACTGTTCTGTTATCCTGGCTTTCTTAATTCTACTTTTGTGCAATACCCCAAAGATCTGGCAGGATGTGTGGGAGGAAGCCTGATTGCTGTTGTTTTGATTTGGCCCTGCCATGTGCTAGCGGATTCAGAGAATGCAGCTCTCTTGAAACAGAAATCTGCCTCCATCTTTCGATTCTAAAAATGATTCCATCCACCTTAGAAAAGATTACCTTGTTACCGCAAAAAAACACTAAATACTTTATTGATTTGACGCTCAATACCGCTTTTACTTTGACTGCATTTCTTTCCGTTTGTGACGTCATTTATTTGCGACACGTATTTTGATTGGTTCGTTGACTGAGTGGATGTTTCGCACATGGTGTCTTTTAAGCAGCTTTGCTCGCTTCGCGGGGAGCGTGTCTGCACTTTCAGAGAGAAAGAAGAGAAGAGAAGAGAAGAGGAGAAAAGAAAAGAAAAGAGAGAGAAAGAAAGAAAGAGAGCGACAAGGAGGAGGAATATCGGTGAGTAATGGGGACATCGAGCGGCTGGGGTTTACTGAGAGGAAAGAAAGTGGGGCTGGACACGACTGGAATCTCGAGGAGGTGGAAAAGGCAAGGGCGGCGTGCAGGCGATGAATCCCGAGAGTGATGGATTGAAAATGAGAGTGAGGAAAGGAAAAAAGAGTTGTGGCGATCAACCAAAGTACTCCAGTGTCAATGGCAGTGGCGGCTCGTAGTTAAAATTAGTGGGGGGGGGCTGCTCCCGAAAATTTTTAGCCTTTGTTTTAAAATTGTGTAAAAGGAAACAAACATGTATAGAAAGAAAATTTATTCAGAAACTTGATAAAATCCTTAAAGAACAAAATCAAACTTACTATAACCTAAATTGTTACAGTTCAAGCTTGATCTATTCATTTAAAAATAAAATCCATTCTTCTTGTTTTAATTTGCGCGAAAAGATCAATTCATTTTCTCCTTGGTCTCTGGATGACAACTGAGAAAATTTGTCTCCATTTTAAAGCACTGCAAGTGCATTTAGTCTTTCCGAATTCATAGTGCTTCTTAGAAAATATTTTATTCTTTTCAATGTTGAAAAGCAGCGTTCTGCCACAGATGTAGTCATGGGAACTGTCAAGAGGATTTTTATCAGTTGTGATACGGCGCTATATAGCGCCCGACCCGGCACAGAATACGCAGAGGCACGTGTTCACACTCACAGGTATTTATTTTTGTTGCTCTTCAGCCGTGGGCACACGTCTTCACCGTGTCCCACCGGCCCAACACAGTCCCAAGCACCAAACCAACACAAACCCACACTTTCCTTCTCCACCACTCCTCCCAGGCAACCTCTTCCTCCCGATTCTGGCCTCGATTGCTGTGAGGCGGGCCCTTTTATACCCCACCCGGAAGTGATCCAGGTGCCTGACCAGCTGGTCTTAATTGCACCTCCGGGTGGGGCTGATAAACCGTCCAGTGTGGTGGCTGGCTCTCTGCAGCACCCCCTAGCGGCCACCCCTTCTCCCAACCGGGCTGCTGTGGTGGACTCCATGTCCCATGGAGCCACGGGGGAGATTGAGGAGGAATCCACTGCCAGGGAGAGTGCCCCCAAGCGCCCCGGGGGAGGTATTGCAAAGTCCACGATGGCTCCCCCGGGACGTATGCATTAGAGGCGTCCCGGCCGGGCATGGGACCCGGCTGTCCGTCACACAGTTTTGTAATTTCACTACGAACATCATCTAGATTATTTTCCAAGATAAATTTCAATTAATTTGCAATGCTCATGAATATCAGACCTACAATAGAATACTTTTAGTTCAGTTTCAAGCTTTTCTTTGTCAATCATGGGATATGCTTCAGTGGTCAGTACCATCTCTTCTGTAGGATGTTCATTCTTAAAACTAGTGAAGCATTTCTTGTTGAACAATTTAGCAGCTACTAAGTTTTTAGTGGAAGAATATCTGTCCATTATATCAACACATATACAGTCACACACCTCCTTCGCTTCTGCCATGAGTGTCTTTGAAGGATTCTCACAGTACTTTGAGTTTCTTAATTCTAAAATGGCAGTTTTGAAATTTGTTATATATTCATTAACTTTAAACACTCTAATTTCTCTGAGGTTGCATTTGGTTGTAAATTATTTCAACACGAGGTATAATCTGATGAAAAAGCTCTAACCAAAACTTGAAATGATGATCATTCAGGTATTTTAAAATTCCTGTTGCTTCTGCAATGGTTTGATCTGCATTTGATGTTGACTGAATTTCAGTAAGGCAGTTTTTTTAAAGGTTGCAAATTTTCATGAACTCTGTTTATGGTCCATATGTTGAAGTTCCACCTTGTAGAGGATGAACGTGGAATGCTGACGTCCATAAGCTTCTTGAGAATGGACACACGTTGTGGTGATGTTGAGAGGAATGTTGGAATAGCCAGAATGTTAGAGAAAAATATTCTTGCGTTTCATGTAATACTTGCTGCATTTCTCATTATTAAATTAAGGTGATGTGCATAACAGTGAATGAAATGTGCATTACTGTAAACTGCTTTTATTTTTGCTTGAACTCCTGCTTTTTTGCCTTTCATGATATTTGCACCATCAAATGTCTGAGCTATCAGTTTTTGTTCATTTCCTTGAAGGATTATGTCCAATTGTTCTAAAATACGTTTTGATATGTCATCTGCAGTTTGATTTTCTGGAATAAAGAATCCCCAAAAACGCTCAAATATTTTTACATTCAATACGTTCCGTAAAACAAGGACCATTTGAGTGTGTTCCGAAACATCCGTTGTGTCATCAGCCATGACAGCTACAAAGGAAGCTTTTCTAATTTCCGTCCCTTCTCTCCTCATGGTATATTTGTAGCAGGCAGTCCAGTATCTCATTCTGAATGGTCTTAGAACACCTTTGAAGACTGCACTGGTTTTTAAGTGATTCTTCAAATCTGGATCTAATTTAGATGCAAAATTTTCTAGTCCTCTAAATGACCCCTGGATTTCCTGAATCGTCTTTTTCATCATGTCCACGTAAGGGAGTTTCAAAGTTTCCACCAAAGAAAATGCAGTCTATTATTTTGGACAAAATTTCACGGTTCTTTTTAACCTTTATTTTATGCTCATTGATTGAAAGTCTGTATGCCTCACTAAGTTTTTCCGTAATACTTACGGTTCCTAAAAGTGACAGAGAAAGTACATTATCAACATGCTTCTTTGATTTCTCATGCTTCTCGGTTTTTTCTTTCATTTTGTTTATACAGTAATACCTTGCTATATCGCGCTTCGACTTTCGCGGCTTCACTCTATCGCGGATTTTATATGTAAGCATAACTAAATATACTGCTCAAAAGAATGAAGGGAACACTTTTTAATCAGAGTATAGCATCAAGTCAATGAAACCCATCAGCAGGACTGGTATCTGCTCCTTTGGACAAGGACAAACAGGATGAGCACTGCCAGAGCCCTACAATATGACCTCCAGCAGGCCACCGGTGTGAATGTCTCTGACCAAACAATCAGAAACAGACTTCTTGAGGGTGGTCTGAGGGCCCAACGTCCTCTAATGGGCCCTGAGCTCACTGCCCAGCAGCATGCAGCTCGATTGGCATTCGCCATAGAATACCAGAATTGTCAGGTCCACCACTGGCGTCCTGTGTTTTTCACAGATGAGAGCAGGTTCACCCTGAGTATATGTGACAGACGTTGAAGGGTCTGCAGAAGCCATGGAGAATGTTATGCTGTCTGTAACATCATTCGGCATGACCAGTTTGGTGGTGGGTCAGTGATGGTCTGGGGAGGCATATCCATGGAGCGACTCACAGACTTCTACAAGCTAGACAAAGACACCTTGACTGCCATTAGGTATCAGGATGAAATCCTTGGACCCATTGTCAGACCCTACGCTGGTGCGGTAGGTCCTGGTTTCCTACTAATGCACGACAATGCCCGGCCTCATGTGGCAAGAGTATGCAGGCAGTACCTGGAGGATGAAGGAATTGAAACAATTGAATGGCCTTCACGATCCCCTGACTTAAGCCCAATAGAACATCTGTGGGACATTATGTTTTGGTCCATTAGGCACCGCCAGGTTGCTCCTCAGACTGTACAACCGCTCAGGGATGCCCTCATACAGATCTGGGAGGAAATGCCACAAGACACCATCCGTCGTCTCATTAGGAGCATGCCCCGACGTTGTCAAGCATGCATACAAGCTCGTGGGGACCACACAAGATACTGAAAAGCATTTTGAGTAGCAGAAATTAAGTTTTTGAAAAAATGGACTAGCCTGCCACATCTTCATTTCACTCTGATTTTAGGGTGTCTACATAATTGAGCCCTCTGTAGGCAGAAAACTTTTATTTCCATTAAAAGACTTGGCATCCTTTTGTTCCTAAGACATTGCCCTGTCGTTATTTGTATAGATATCCAACTTCATATTGAGATCTGATGTATCTAATGTGTTTCTTTAAAGTGTTCCTTTAATTTTTGTGAGCAGTGTATATAACGCGGATTTCTCGCGGGTTCTGCGGACAATGTGTTTTTTTACTTCCTGTACATGCTTCCTCAGTTGGTTTGCCCAGTTGATTTCATACAAGGGATGCTATTGGCGGATGACTGAGAAGCTAACCAATCAGAGCACGCAGTTAAGTTCCTGCCTGATGAATGCGGTGTTAACCAGGAAGTCTCGTCTCGCTCATTCAGCATCAACGTGTTTCGCTGTGTAAAGAGTTGTGCTCATTTTGTGTTTATCTTTGTGCAAGTCAAGCCCTTCATTATGGCTCCAAAACGATCTGCTACTGCTTCAGGGGCCGTGCCCAAGTGCCAATAGAAGATGTTAACGATTGCCAAAAAGGTAAACGTTTTGGATTTGTTGAAGGAAGGGAAAAGCTATACTGCTGTAGGACACCATTACAGCATCAGTGAGGCTACGATTCTTTTTATTTAAAAAGTAGGAAAGGAATATAAGATCTACGGCCGCAGTGTCCTTTTAACCAGGGTGCTAAACGAGTTGTAAGTGGATGTAATAAGGCAGTAGTCTGGATGGAATCTGCTTTAGGGATTTGGATTGAAGACTGCCAGAAGAAGAACAACGGCAGTGCTACACAATCGCCTGAAGTGGCTCCTTTAAGGGCTGTAACGCTCTCCTTTGTTGTGCAGTAAAATTAAACTCATTGTTATCGGACAAGTCGTCGTGTCATTGTTGGTGAGTAACCAAAATTAATTTTCTACTTACAGTACTTAGTACATGTACGTACGTTTAGTGTCACTGTGCACACATTTACTGTATACAATTTTTGTTGCATTGTACGTATTTATTGCTGGTGGCCTGTCTATCATAATGGCTGTAACATATGTGCTATCGGAGACACTCAATATCTTTAAAATAATATTTAGGTTTTACTGTATATAAACAGTGTGTTTACATACATAATTTCAATGAATCTTACCTAATATCTAAGAGAATACAAAGGGATTATGCTGTATAACTCTGCGGGGAATATTTATAAACAGTATGGGAGAGTTTATAAGGGCTTAAAATATATAAAATAACTATACAAACATATGTTTTCTACTTCGCGGATTTTCACCTATCGCAGGGGGTTCTGGAACGCAACCCCCGCGATCGAGGAGGGATTACTGTATTTCTAAAACCATCTTTTGTCCACGTTGCATCACCTCCAAACGGCAAACAAGGGAAGCAAAACAGTGCATTTTTTACTTCACAGCCGCAAAGCCAACTTTTCCGTTGGTACCATTCAGAATTAAAGTTATGAATATATTTCTTGTTGTTGCTTTTGCCTGGCTGAGATATTATTAGAATATCAGGTGTTGAGCGACCTCTTTTCTTGACTGTAACTTTGTCATGGAGAGACAGCTGTGGAAACTTAAGCTGTTGAAGTTCACTTACAGTCACAGAACTTATTTCTTGGGGATGCAAGGCCATGGTTAAAGTTTTCTGTAAAATAAAAGAACCGGGGAAAAAAATGAATCAAATAGAATAGCTGGAAGCAGGATACTAATCTAATTCTACATTTTATCACATTCATGAATATGGTACACCGTTTTTAAGCACAGCACACGCGGTGTAAAAAAACAAACTCTACCTTCCACCAGCACGCCAGGGTCGGCACTGCGGGAGTGACGGCTCTCTCTCTCTCTCTCTCTCTCTCTCTCTCTCTCTCTCTCTCTCTCTCTCTCAGCCTCGCATGCAGCTTCCTATGTCCGCATGCGCACAACTGCCAAACGCCACGCCGCTGGAACTGTGAAGCGCACAGTTTCATACAAAGGTTTTTGTATCTTTTTCATAAACTGGGGGATGGCTACTGACATTAAGCTTAAGAATTATATATTGTACAAGTATAAAGAAAGAATTAAAGAAAAAAAGGACTCCTTATATTAAATGTTATCGATTAATATCAAGTGGAAATGGGGGGTGCTGCAGTTCCACAGTGCCTATACGCGAGCCGCCACTGGTCAATGATGACGACAGTCCACCCACCGTGTACTAGCACTCTCCCGTTTACGTTCACGAAGGCTGCCATACCGAAGTAAAGTTAGTTTGATATTCGTACTTTGAGGCATAATATCTCCGAAACGAAAATAGCAATGTCACTAAAGCCATGTGTATGCCAATCGTTTGTCGTGAAAAGGCATGCGAGTTTTGGTGTGTGAAGGAATTCGCAAAAGATTGGGTGTTTCGCAAGAACTTTCTCCCCAATAGCGTGTGTGTACGTAATGGAGGTTAATTAGCCTTACACTTACGGTCATCCAGAATCCATCTATTATATAGTGCCTTTCATATCTATCTATCTATCTATCTATCTATCAAATTGGAAGGCCTTAAAAAAAGCACAGGGATTTTTTAAGTTTTATTTATTTATTTTTTTTAATTTTCATGGAAACGTTGCCATTGCAGAACTGAGAAGCAATTAACACCAGCACCCCTGGCATGTAAATGGAACTTTCCCAAAGACCCTTTTTGTATTTTCACTTGAATGTCTTTGTACATTAAAATCATCCACTTTTCATAAAGAACGAATGCCAACATCACTGAGCTTGGAGACTATTTTGTACGGGGAAACGCAGGGTATCATTTATCACACGTCCTGATTAACAAACCCTGAACAAGACAAGAAGTGGTGGCTGTGCTTCCCTCCTGGACTGTCGCCCAAATGGAAGAATCATCCATAAACTTGCATGGAGGGGGGGAATTATATTTATATATATACACACACACACACACACACATACAGAAGACTGTTTGTGCACCCAGGTTGAGAATCCCTGCACTAAGCCGATGCCTGTCCATTTAAATTTCTTTACCGGCATCACCACAGATAGTTCAGGAAACACGTGGGGACTTCCAAAATGACTTTTTAGTTTGTGATTGTTTTAGAAAATGCACATGAGAAGAGACATACAGCCATCAAGATGCTCGCAGGTCCAGCATTTCCTGTTTTTTTTTTTTTCCTTCAGATGCCCCTGCCCAGGTTCTCATTCACCCATTATGCTTAATTTGGGACCATAGCAGCATCAGGTTAAAGGTGAGACCCTGCCCTGGGCAGGGTGCCAGTCCTTCACAGGGCACACTCATACAGTGACATTGAGTTCATTGAGAGTCACCATTTAACCATAACACAGTTTTTTTGGTTAGAGTGGTCACCTCAGTTGGGTGAATATGGGGGGATTGGATTGATGTCCACAGAGCAGGGCCGAGCAGGCAAGTGTAGTTTCATTATTTATGATAACCTTGTTTGAAGTCATTCTATCACTCTTATTTTGGCAGAATTAAAAAAGAAACAGAGCCATCTGCCCAGTTCCCATTGTCATGCAGTGAGGTGTCTTTATGGCCTCCAGGACAGGGCCGTCCACGTGAGAAGAGAAATTTTTAAGAGGAGAAGAGCGGCCAGTGGAGTGAAGAGAGAAGAGTTTTACACAGAGCTATGGCCTCGCTCAAGGATGAAGACCTGGAGGATCGACTGGTACGCATTAAGCAAGAGGATCGTGAGTGGGACGCATACGCAGACTTTCGTGTAAAGTCGGAGGATTGTGATGAAACAGATTCAATTTTTGAAGATGAGAATGCTGCCACCATTAAAGTTGAGGATTCTGAAGATCTGTCAGTTAGTCGTGAACGTCAAAAGCACAAACCTGGGAATGTTTTCAAACAAGAGGCTGGTGAAGCGTCGCATTTCAGTTTACAGCCCCGGGTCAGTCATATGGGACAACCAGCTACCCAGCAGCATTCCGTGGAGCTGAAATCAGAGATATTCGAGTCTGAAAAGAAAATCGATGAAGGAAACGGGAGAGACGCAGAAGAGCAGAAGTCATCTAGGAGTGCGGGAATGGGTGAGTAATGGGATTTAAACATTTAAAGTAAGGGATACTGGGAACATTTGCAATTTGTACCTGTACTTGTTTTGGTGTTTTTAGTGGGAGGAAATGAGAGTGAGAGACACAAACAGATGAGAGGCTCAAGTGCTTAACGACTAACGATAGCTGAATTGGCAGGTAGTAAACTGGAGAGGGTTATGCAAATTTCAAAAAAACCTGAAATCATCCAACAAATGAATTTCCCACATAAAGCCATGTTTGTACAAACCCCTTGGCAAGAATGGCGGAATCCCAACTCTTGGAGGATGTCCATTCAGTTGTCTTACTTTTCTGTTTTTTTTTTTTTTCCTTGATTTGGTCTAAACAACAACAAAAAAAGTGCCATTAATGACACCAATTTCATTTGAGGTATGTTTTACAATGCCGCAATGTTCAGCTGTAACAGCTAGGAAAATAAGTAATGAACACGTCAACTTTTTTCTCAGTTAATATATTTCTAATGGGGATATTGACATGAAAGTTTCATCAGATGTCGGTAACAACCCAAGTAATCCACACATACAAAGAAATCCTAACAAAATCCTCTATTTTGTGTTTTGTCACTAGTTTTTCATTTGGCTGCAGTGTGTCACTACTGGTAGCATGAGGCCCTACCTGGACCCTACAGAGTTTGGTGACACACATAGTCCAACCTCTCCAGGATTGCCAGAAGGTCTGTTGTGTCTCCCAGCACAGTCTTAAGGGCATGGAGGAAATTCCAGGAGACAGACAGACCGTTACTCTCAGAGAGCTGAACAGGGCCCCTCGTAGAAGGTCCTTAACCCATCAGCAGGACCTGCCGGTATCTGCAACTTTGGGCAAGGAGGAACAGGATGAGCACTGGCAGAGCCTACAAAATGACCTCCAGCAGGCAGGCAGAAGACTGGTGTGAATGTCTCTGACCAAACAATCAGAAAAAGACTTCATGAGGGTGGCCTGAGGATCCGGCATCCTCTAGTGGGCACAGTGGAGCTCGATTGGCATTTGCCATAGAATACCAGAATTGGCAGGTGCCCACTGCTTTTCTCAGATGAGAGCAGGTTCACTCTGAGCACATGTGACAGACGTGAAAGGGTCTGGAGAAGCCGTGGAGAACGTTATACTGCCTGTGACATCGTTTAACATGACCAGTTTGGTGGTGGGTCACTGATGGTATTTCTGTGGAGGCGTATCCATGGAGGGTCACACAGACCTCTACAGGCTAGACAACGACACCTTGACTGCCATTAGGTATCAGGATGAAATCCTTGGACCCCCCTTGTCAGACCCTAGGCTGGTGCAGTGGCTCCAGGGTTCCTCATGGTGCACCACAATGCCCGACCTCATGTGTTTGTGAGAGGATGAAGGAATTGATCCCATTGACTGGCCCCCACGCTCACTCGCCTGACTGCAATCCAATAGAACACCTCTGGGTGGGACATTATGTTTCGGTCCATATGACGCTTCAGACCGTCCAGGAGCTCAGTGATGCCCTGGTCCAGATCTGGGAGGAGATCTCCCAGGACACCATCTGTCATCTCATTAGGACGTTGTCAGGCATGCATACAAGTACGTGGTTCGTACAAATTGCCGAGTACGATTTGGAGTTGCTGCAATGACATTTCGTCAAATGGACTCGCCTGCCAACTTGCCACATCGGCATTGATTCCCTTTGATTTTCAGGGTGTCTTTGAATTCAGCCCTCTCTCTGTCGGTTGATCCTTTTCCTCGTTCCTCACACATCACCATATCAGTCCATAGCAGTAGAGAGAGAGACAGCAGGACTTTTTTCCCATTGAGGTCTGATGTGTTTTTAAAGGCTTCCTTTAATTTTTTTTGAGCAGAGTATTCGCCCCTTGTGAATTTGTCAGGAAGCTGTGCGAAATGTTCACGTGTCAAAGCATGTACGTAACTTGATTGGCTCACTCAATTAGCACCAGACTTTAAAAAAGTGGCTACAACAAAATGACAATGGACCTCGGAGAAAAGATAGTGGATGTTCAACTTAAGGGGAGGACGGATTGGCTATACGGCCATTTACAAGTGGCTCAGGACCGCAGTAACCGCTGCGTCATTTTAAAACACCAAGTGACCCATTCTGGCAGAAGCGAACCTGGGCGAGGATGCAAGGGTTAAGATTTTCAAAGACTTTGGAGAGGAAAATAACAACAAGAGCCCCCGGATCACTACAAAGGCCACCGTCACCAAACTGGTCTCTTCTGGACTTGATGTCTCCATATTAACTACAGTGAACGGCTCTTCATTGTGGGAAGCTTTGAGGACATTGGCTAAGGACAACTCCATTGCTCACACGGCAGCATATCAAAGTTTGCCCGGGACCCTTTGAAACACGGTGATGATTTTTGTATGTCTGATGAGAGAAAACTGGAGGTATTTGGGCACATGGATACAGTTTTTGTTTAGGCATTCAACCATAAAGACACAGTTAAAAAAATAAAACAGTGGTAGGTGCATAATACTGTGGGACTGTTGTGCTACTTCAAGCACAGCAAACCTTGTTTGGATACACGGCCTAATGAAGAAAGAAGACTATGTTGACATTTTAAAGGACAATTTGAAGAAATCTGATGCCAGTGTAGCATCGGGTCATTGCTGGTTTCTTTCAGCAAGATAATGGCCCCAAAGCACACATTACAGTTGGTCTAGAACTTTCTGAGGAACACCAAAATACAGGTCTTGGAGTGGCCGTCTCAAATCCCAGATGTCCATCCTATTGAGAATCTTTGGCGAGAGCTCTATGTTTTGGCCTACGCTCGAGAAGCATCTAATCTGCATGAGCCGAAAGCAAATTGCCATGGAGGATTGGTCTAGGATCCCACAGGAGGCTTGTGAGAAACTAGAGTAAGAGTTTGCCATCACTTGTGAGTCAGAAGGGGGACACTCTCTTGACTACTAATTGTCAGAGGGCTAATAGTTTTGGCGGCGCTATTTTGGTGTCTTCCTTGTTTCAGTTAAGTGCACCAGGAAGATTATTTTCATCAGATACCTTGGAAATTGTGTCTTTTGTTCTTTTAGAAGCAATTCCCATCAACACTTTAAATACGAGTCGTTTCTCTTAGAAAAATTTACGGTTTCGGACAGAGGGCTAATAATTATGACCATAACTGCATATACTTTGTTGTGGAAAACTGGGGTGTCGGCGTAACACAAACACACACGGAGTCCCGGTTCACGTTTGGGATGGCTTATTCACCAATTCCTTCAAAAGAAAAAAAAAAAAAAGCACAGATTATTTCTTCCCGCAATACGTCTCGCCACCGCATCGCTCTCCTCCAGTCGAGTGTTGCTAACGTCCTCCAAGCTCTGACTCACAAGGGAGTGCTATCCCTTTTATTACAGAACCCAGGAGTACATCTGGTGCCAGGGCCACTACCCGATGGAAGTACTGCCGGGTCATACGGACGTGCTCCATTTTTAAGGAGCACATCTCCCGACAGTGGCACCCACGGTCCCAAGCAGGGCTGTATTGCTGGACTACATCTCCCAGCATTCCCTACTGGTTCCCAAATGAGTGCCGATATGAAGGGATACTGCCATTCCTCAGCAATATCTTCCACTTCAGGTGGGCTGTCCGTCCATCTCCTCGGACCGTCACTTCCGGGTCTCCTTCCTTTCTCTTGGTTTGGATGCCCATCTGGTTGTTTGGAGCCTCCTGTCTGGGCAATGAACAATCCCCTTCTGTGGTCGGGATGCCCGTCCAACCCGTGTGGCATTCACAGTCTGCATATAAATGGATATTCTAGTCGTGTAGAGCTTTCATTTAACACTTAAAAGTGTTTCAAGTCTGATGTTCTGACAGTGCAGCTCCGGTTGCATGAGAACTTTGAGCCATGACGTCGAGTTGATTAGCATCCTGTGCCAGCAGCACATCTTTGCTTAGCTGGCCTTGGAATTTCTGTACCATGCACAAGATGGAGTAAACACATGTGCACCTATTTGTGCAGGAATGCCTCTGTAAAAATACGGATTATTATGTAGTGTGGATTATTATAATGGAGTTATCAATTTATTGAGTACAGGTTGTGGTCCCCAGGCCCAAACTCCCAACACGCACACACGCACAGAGGCTTGGACTCAAAGTCCAATAAGCAGAGAGGTATTTTTATTGTGGCAAATACTTAACGTAGGAAATCGTTTCACACCCCACAATCACAATTCTGTATCTCTGCCACTCTCTGTCATCCCTTCCTCTGCTCGTCTTGCAAGCTTCGTCATCCTCCTCCTCCTCCCAAGTCTGGCCCCCTCGATTGAAATGGGGCTGCTCCTCTTATGTAATACCCAGGAGCACTTCCGGTGTCCCAGAACTTTGGCTCGGAAGCACCTCCAGGTGAAGTTGGAGTCCAATAAAGTAGGGCTCGCTATTGGCCTCCACTCCTCCCTGTCAGCACCCATGGAACCCAACTGGGCTAAGCTGACGAAACTCCCATTTTCCAACGTCTCCAATGGAAATCCATGGTCATACCTTAAGCCTTTGGGCTGCCATATAGCATTCTAGGGAAAAGACCATGTCCTGTGCAAGCTGTCTCACCCTGTCCTTCCACGTTGAGGGTGTCCCAGCCGGGTAAGGGTTCCAGTACAGCTCTGGCCAGATTGCCAGTTCCCTCGTGGTGTCCCTCACAAGGTTAACAATGAAAAGGTTACAAAATAGGCAGCAGATAAAGAAAGTATTTTCACAATCCGGGCAACATTAAATTGACCACTGGTTATCTCTGACTACTTTGTGGCTGTTTGTTGACTCTTACTGCACTGTCACATGAAGGGATTACACCATATTATATTTTCCATGGCAAACTATTGAAATTTTTTTTTTTGTGTGAAGGGAGCAATTTCAGCCTGCATCTTCTGCACTATTTATTTGGACTTACGTGCACTTTTAGAACATTAGAACAAGCTACTAGTGGTGCTTGAAAGTTTGTGAACCCTTTTGAAGTTTCTAGATTTCTGCATAAATATGACCTAAAACATCATCAGATTTTCACTCAAGTCCTAAAAGTAGATAAAGAGAAACCAGTTTAACAAATGAGACAAAAATATTATACTTGGTCATTTATTTATTGAGGAAAATGATTGAATATTACATATTTGTGAGTGGCTAAAGTATGTGAACCTCTAGGATGATCAGTTAGTTTGAAGGTGAGGTGTCAGGTGTTTTCAATCAATGGGATGCCAATCAGGTGTGAGTGGGCACCCTGTGGTATTTAAAGAACAGGATCTATCAAAGTCTGCTCTTCATAACACATGTTTGTGGAAGTGTATCATGGCACCAACAAAGGAGATTTCTGAGGACCTCAGATAAAGAGTCATTGATGCTCTTCAGGCTGGAAAAGGTTACAAAACCATCTCTAAAGAGTTTGGACTCCACCAATCCACAGTCAGACAGATTGTGTACAAATGGAGGAAATTCAAGACCATTGTTACCCTCCCCAGGAGTGGGCGACCAACAAAGATCACTCCAAGAGCAAGGCACACGTGTAATAGTCGGCAGGTCACAAAGGACCCCAGGGTAACTTCTAAGCAACTGAAGGCCTCTCTCACATTGGCTAATGTTCATGTTCATGAGTCCACCATCAGGAGAACACTGAACAACAATGGTGTGCATGGCAGGGTTGCAAGGAGAAAGCCACTGCTCTCCAAAAAAAACATTGCTGCTTGTCTGCAGTTTGCTAAAGATCACGTGGACAAACCAGAAGGCTATTGGAAGAATGTTTTGTGGACGGATGAGACCAAAATAGAACTTTTTGGTTTAAATGAAAAGCGTTATGTTTGGAGAAAGGAAAACACTGCATTCCAGCATAAGAACCTTATCCCATCTGTGAAACATGGTGGTGGTAGTATCATGGTTTGGGCCTGTTTTGCTGCATCTGGGCCAGGACAGCTTGCCTTCATTGATGGAACAATGAATTCTGAATTATATCAGAGAATTCTAAAGGAAAATGTCAGGACATCTGTCCATGAACTGAATCTCAAGAGAAGGTGGGTCATGCAGCAAGACAACGACCCTAAGCACACAAGTCGTTCTACCAAAGAATGGTTAAAGAAGAATAAAGTGAATGTTCTGGAATGGCCAAGTCAAAGTCCTGACCTTAATCCAATCGAAATGTCGTGGAAGGACCTGAAGCGAGCAGTTCATGTGAGGAAACCCACCAACATCCCAGAGTTGAAGCTGTTCTGTACAGAGGAATGGGCTAAAATTCCTCCAAGCCGGTGTGCAGGAATGATCAGAAGTTACCGGAAACGTTTAGTTGCAGTTATTGGGGGGTCACACCAGATACTGAAAGCAAAGGTTCACATACTTTTGCCACTCACAAATATGTAATATTCAATCATTTTCCTTAATAAATAAATGACCAAGTATAATATTTTTGTCTCATTTGTTTAACTGGTTTCTCTTTATCTACTTTTAGGACTTTAGTGAAAATCTGATGATGTTTTAGGTCATATTTATGTAGAAATATAAACTTCTAAAGGGTTCACAAACTTTCAAGCATAACTGTAGATGAGCAAAGCTCACCAGTCCTGTTCACTTCATGTTTTTCTTAGAAGAATTAAGTGGAGTTTTCAAAGTCACTAAAGTCCGACTGTCTACCACACTACTTGGTAGCTTATTCCAAGTGTCTGTCGTTCTACTTGCACACATCTACATTGTGGAAAATACTGAACAAACAGCAATGCATCTATGTGGCTACAAATAGAAGTCAAGTTCAGAAAACTTTAATCACATCATACATGTGACTTTGCAAAGATCAGGATGCTACCCTGCATATCGTCTCTTCCATCCGGATTGACACATTAAGGAAGTGTTCAGATCTGTACAAATGGGCACAGCATAGGCACTGTCTATTAGAGGCATAGGGGCAACTGCCCAAACAACCCCCAACCTCCAACCCACTACAGTTGACTCCCCCCCCAACATGATCCTAGAGCAATGCTGGAGAAACACTCCTATGATAAAATGAGTGGGAAAGTCAATTCTGACTGCGCCGGACTCCATTTGCTGCTCCACTCGGCTACATTCAGATTGCAGTGAAGAGGATCTCCGTTCTCTCTTTTGGCTCATATCTGACTTTTTTCATTGGATGGTTCACATTCATTTTGCAAGCATTTCCAATCCGATATAATTGTTTTCCCAAATCTATTAATAACAATTCATAAGACAGGTACAACTTAACAGACCAATAGGAATCCCAGCTGCATGCCGATTGCTGACATGCTGGCTTCAGATTCTTTACAGTGCAAACTGGTTAGTTCAACGTGGCCCGTGCTCAAAGATCTCCTTAGTGGATTCATCACTGTTTTGTCTTTCATATCTGTCCAAGAGGTAGGGCTCAATTCACCGGAGGGTAGTCCCAATGATGCCGAAATCGGAGGGGGTGGCAAGGAGGATCTGGTGGGTGGGCCATGTCTAAGGCAGGGCAGTTATCCGGCAGGATGAGCACAGATGAAGTGGCGGGAGCTGTTGACGTTTGCAGCGGAGTGGCCCTTCTTGAAAGCCAACTGATTAGGATCAAGCAGTCGGTTCTGTAGAAGAGACTTGGTTAGAGACGGCAAGTTCCAGTGCTTTGGTTTAGAAAATACAGGAGAGACAGAGAGAGAGAGAGAGAGATTGGTCTGTAGTTACCTACTTGAGATGGGTCATAAGTGGGCTTCATGAGGAGAGGAGTCACTAGGGCTTGACAAAACAATTTGCAGAGTGAGGAGTTGATGACTTGTGTAACTGCAGGAATGAGTGTGGGAGAAATAGTCTGGAGGAGATGCGAGGGCATAGGGAGGGTGGGTCAAGTGAACTTGGAATCAAATTCCAATAAGCAGAGAGGGTTTTATTGTGGCAAACTCTTACATGGGTAATCTTTTCCCACCCCACAATCACAATTCTGTATCTGTGCCATTCTCTGTCATCTCTACTTCCACTCGTCTCGCAAGCTTTGTCCTCCTCCTCCCAAGTCTGCCCCCCTTTCTCCCCCAGGAGTGGGTGGTGGGGCGACTAGACAGGTGGGGGGAGAGAGAGAGAGAGAGAGGGAAGTTGTGGTGTGTTCAGGAGGGAGCAGACTTGCCGGTGAGGGTGATAGCAGTTGGCTGTTGATAGCCAAGGTTGAGGATGGAGGCACTGGGGGGTCAAGTAGAGTGGTGACCGTAGAGAACAAGTCATAAGCATCAGATGTATTGCTAATGCTGTTTTGAAAGAAACTACCTTAATGATGGTAGTAGCAGAAGAGAAGGGAGACTTCCTTTGACTTCCTCCCTCCATTTCCTTTTAGCTGACCTCCGCTCGGTCCATTGACTGCATAGAACTCCAGAAAGCCATGGACAGGAGGGTGTCCGAGTAGAGAAGGAACAGAGGGCATCAAGGCAAGGAACTGAGAACAGGATGTCAGTGGCAGCATTGATGGAGGAGGAGATCAGAAGAGCCAAAAGAAACAGGTGGTAGCAGAGGCAATGCTGGGAGGAATGGCAGTGGAAAAAGAGACCAGGAGTAAAGAGAAGGGAAAGAAAAAAGGGGTGGGGAGGATGCAGTAGAGTGATAGTTGTGCTTGTGTGAGTCGGGTTTGTTGCGTGAACGGACACGGTCCAGATGGGGTTTGGAGCTTTCACTGGGTGAAAGAGAAGAGAAAGGAAATCGGTAGAAGGACAGATGTTCCGGTCTTCGAGGATTACAAGTGGAAATTTGAACATGTTCTATTACAATTCACATTTAGTTGAGAGTCTGAGTTGGTACATTTTTAAACGACCCCCAACTCCAGTAACCCAATAACTGCTTCCGCCTCCTTAGCCTGCTCGTTGCATGTCGCACATATCCAAACATCATCATCGTCATCATATAATTTCAATCAGTAGCATTATGGTTAGAAACTGCAACAGATGAAGCACTACTTTGTACTGTCTTTTGTCAGGTCGGGGAGCATGCACCGGTACAGTGCATTGTTGCACTCGCCACACGATGAAACAGCTCGGGATCCTAGTTGGCAAACCCCCAAGGCAGACACGTGGTGCAGTCCCACCCTTTGGAAATGACCATCTATCTGGCTCAGTCAGGTGTTACGTGGAGATCCCTTGGCCTGGTCCAGCCACTCGGGTCCCCAACAGTGAGGATCTTACGAGCTGGATCACCCTCAGGTAATGTCTCCACATGGCTGTAGTGCCATAACCGATGCTCCCTCGCAATGCAGGTAATGAGCCTCATTCAGGACTCTGTTAGCGGCACAAAGTCAAATCAGCAGGACCCAAGAAGGATTCTCTGAAGAGACACAGTACCAAAGGTTTTTGTGGACGAATTAAAATAAATGGGCGAGTGATGACACGACAGGGTTCTTCACTGAAAACGAGGAGAGATGAGCTGACTTTGCATGCAGTTCTCATTAAGAGGCCGCACATGTAAAAACTAAGAACGCTTGTACAGACAGCTGGAAAGACTTCAACACAACAGAGCACTTCCCTAATGCGACAATTAGTACACGAGTAACTCCTATTAGTGCAAAGTCAATCGTATACGATAATTAAGTAGCTCTGATGCACAGTTTGCTAATTTTTTTTTTTTTTTTTAATTCTGAACAGCGGCACTACCATATTTTGTTTTTCATCGTGCAATTCAGAGCTTTCATAACATCCAAACTATTGTATAAAAAAACTAGGAGCGTCTCGCTTCACTCGCCAACCCCCTTGCAACTGAGCCACTCAAAAGGATGTCGGGCACCCCTCCGTTAGTGAAAGCGATTGTATTTAAAGAGATGGTATATACAGGGTGGTCCAGATCTGATTATGCAGATCCAGATCATCTGGATGACTTTGATTTATGCGGCTACGATTCCAGTTCAGCGCAAAGACGATTCTTCATGTCGTCAGTTCGCACACTTCTCGATGGTCTGGGATTTTTGTGGTGATTTTCTATGTAATAAACTTAAGTTATAGCGTAATGAAAATTGCATAATTAAATCTGGACCACCCTATAGAAGAGTATGCGGGGTGCAGGAGGAAGAAGGTTTGGTTTTTAGTGCTTATAGACAGAAAATCAGTTTCTTGAGTATTTCACTACAACTTTCTATTTTAAATACCAATGAATAAGAAATTTTAGTAAAAAGTAAAAGTAGAAAAAATAAAATGTAATAAAAAGTAAATAAAAATGAAATTACATTAACGCCTCATCAAAAACAATATTAGGAAGGACTTTATCCTCGAAGTTACATTCTATAACCGTTGCTTTTTTGCGTTTTCTGTTTGCATATTGTTTGGGATATTTTTCTCTTTCTTGTTTATTGGATGATTCCTTGTTCTTGATTTTTATGAAATGCAGCTCTTTTTTGCTAATTTTCTTTGGGATGCTCATTTTCAGCTCTTGTGGCTCTTTTTCTATGGTGATCTAAAATTCGACATTCTTGAGGTGATCATTTGCTTTTCTTGCAGCACTGAGTGGTCACATGGTGGTCCGGAAGGGACAAGGGTGAAAGGTGGGGAGGGGTGTGGTCAAGGCTGAATAACATGGACATGACGGAAAACCTTTTTAACATAAGGAGGAGATAAAGGAGATATGCTATACAAGCAGGTAAAGGTTTCTGTCTGTTGTGATGTAAGGTTTTGCATATAACTTGATACATATTTTGTATATCTTTATTTGTATTTTAGGCAAAGCAATGTAATCTAGTGTTACATTAGTGAGAAGCATTCATGTTTACACTCCGCCCTTTACGACTGAGTCTCTCTTTGAATTTTACGACAGAGTTGGAAGAGGACGTGTCTTAAACCAGTTTGCCGAGTGTTTCTCTGCTAAAGTCTTTCAACCCCCGCAAGAAAGCCAAGCTTTACCTTAACATATGGTTTTGGGGGTGGCAGGTGTTAAGATGTTCTGTTTCCCCATTGGTCTGAAAAGTATGGCTGTTTGGAATTGGCTTGTCTCAGAGGCCTACTATGATGCCCTATTGGCTCTAGGGGTTGGACAGAACATCTATAAATTTACTTGCTTAACCTCACATTATCTCTCTTACTAACCAATGATCAATGACCATCTCACACTATGAGCTGACAAGAACAACACAATGAGAGCACAGCTCGGCCATATTGAGGGAGGCAATGCAGTCTGTTCTGAAGAAAGCTGAGCACAAATGATGCCTTAACTAGAGACATTTTAAAGTAACTAACAAGTCTGTGTGCCGCCTGAAACTACACATCACCATTTAATCAGGTTGTATGGTTGCCAATATTCAAATGTACAGTGGTGTGAAAAACTATTTGCCCCCTTCCTGATTTCTTATTCTTTTGCATGTTTGTCACACAAAATGTTTCTGATCATCAAACACATTTAACCATTAGTCAAATATAACACAAGTAAACACAAAATGCAGTTTTTAAATGATGGTTTTTATTATTTAGGGAGAAAAAAATCCAAACCTACATGGCCCTGTGTGAAAAAGTAATTGCCCCCTGAACCTAATAACTGGTTGGGCCACCCTTAAGAGCAATAACTGCAATCAAGCGTTTGCAATAACTTGCAATGAGTCTTTTACAGCTCTGGAGGAATTTTGGCCCACTCATCTTTACAGAATTGTTGTAATTCAGCTTTATTTGAGGGTTTTCTAGCATGAACCGCCTTTTTAAGGTCATGCCATAGCATCTCAATTGGATTCAGGTCAGGACTTTGAATAGGCCACTCCAAAGTCTTCATTTTGGTTTTCTTCAGCCATTCAAAGGTGGATTTGCTGGTGTGTTTTGGGTCATTGTCCTGTTGCAGCACCCAAGATCGCTTCAGCTTGAGTTCACGAACAGATGGCCGGACATTCTCCTTCAGGATTTTTTGGTAGACAGTAGAATTCATGGTTCCATCTATCACAGCAAGCCTTCCAGGTCCTGAAGCAGCAAAACAACCCCAGACCATCACACTACCACCACCATATTTTACTGTTGGTATGATGTTCTTTTTCTGAAATGCTGTGTTCCTTTTACGCCAGATGTAACAGGACATTTGCCTTCCAAAAAGTTCAACTTTTGTCTCATCAGTCCACAAGGTATTTTCCCAAAAGTCTTGGCAATCATTGAGATGTTTCTTAGCAAAATTGAGATGAGCCCTAATGTTCTTTTTGCTTAACAGTGGTTTGCGTCTTGGAAATCTGCCATGCAGGCCGTTTTGCCCAGTCTCTTTTCTTATGGTGGAGTCGTGAACACTGACCTTAATTGAGGCAAGTGAGGCCTGCAGTTCTTTAGACGTTGTCCTGGGGTCTTTTGTGACCTCTCGGATGAGTCGTCTCTGCGCTCTTGGGGTAATTTTGGTCTGCCGGCCACTCCTGGGAAGGTTCACCACTGTTCCATGTTTTTGCCATTTGTGGATAATGGCTCTCACTGTGGTTCGCTGGAGTCCCAAAGCTTTAGAAATGGCTTTATAACCTTTACCAGACTGATAGATCTCAATTACTTCTGTTCTCATTTGTTCCTGAATTTCTTTGGATCTTGGCATGATGTCTAGCTTTTGAGGTGTTTTTGGTCTACTTCTCTGTGTCAGGCAGCTCCTATTGAAGTGATTTCTTGATTGAAACAGGTGTGGCAGTAATCAGGCCTGGGGTGGCTACGGAAATTGAACTCAGGTGTGATACACCACAGTTAGGTTATTTTTAACAAGGGGCAATTACTTTTTCACACAGGGCCATGTAGGTTTGGATTTTTTTCCTCCCTAAATAATAAAAACCATCATTTAAAAACTGCATTTTGTGTTTACTTGTGTTATATTTGACTAATGGTTATATGTGTTTAATGAACAGAAACATTTTGTGTGACAAACATGCAAAAGAATAAGAAATCAGGAAGGGGGCAAATAGTTTTTCACACCACTGTACTTTGCATATTGTTATTATTTATGAACATTACCAATAATACATTGTTTAAATTGTAACTTAACTCCTGCTTGTCTTTTACTATACCTAATTGCCTGAGGTTATAGATGTAGAAGGGAATGTGGGGAGAAGTTATATACTATAATACCTTATAAACAGTGGTAAGTCTGTGGGATTTGCGGCGTTCTGACAGAGGCGCAATCTTAATAATACAATAGGGCAAAGTAGAGCAATATATTACTCTACAAAGACAAAACACTGTCCATGAAGCTTTAACTGTAATAAACTCTTCCATGGAAAGTTTCTCTGCAGTCTTAAAAGTAAAGGTGCCAGAGTGATGGATGCCATAGGGGAACTGTATTTGGTTCTCAAAAGACCCATCCACATGAAGGTTCCAGAAAGAGCCCTTTGTTTATTTAGATCTCCATACACTAAATTACCATGATGGCAAAAGACTTGTGAAATACCACTGGGGTCCTGATTCTTAAATAACACAGGCTAAGGTCCGGTTTTCTTAATCTGTTAGTGTCCTCCTAGGCACCCTACCATACATTATAATTTCAGGGGTTTTTTTTCTACATGGTTTTTGTAATTTTTTCAAATCATAAAGAGCCAACATCATAGGCAAATAACCTTTCCCAGAATTAAATGGTACTTTGTCAAGCAAAAATTGCACAAGAAACCAAATCACATGTTACTAAAGACCGTCACTCTGTCTGTCACGTGTTCTTCTGTGTGATGACAAGTTAAACTCGTAACTCTTCCAAGCTATCCCATAATGAACCATACGTCCCATCAGCTTCACACTCGGTCACAGAGTCATCAAGTCTGCAGATATTGCCCACTCCATCAGATATTGCATTGTCCCTCCATGACTTTTTCAGCCCTCACAGATGTTTGTAATGATTGGTTGTTGGGGCTGCTTAAACATCACATGTACACGTATCATGAATTGCCTTAGCCCGTCTTGGGTTTGTGGTAAACACTTTGCGTTTGTGGAACCAATTAAGCCTCAATGTGAAAGGGAGAATTATTCCAGGGAAACAAGGCTCAAATCTCAACATCGTAAGTTCTGATCTTGGACCTGAGGAGTGAGGAAGAAACTCCAAACACTGTGGCACCTGGCTTGTGTTAAGGTTTTGTTTATTTTAAAAAAATTGAACAAACTCTTTGTATCATTGCAGACTTTCAAGGGATTGTCAGCTTCTCCCTGTCATCATTTGCTCAGACCTCTCTGCAATGTAGACCGCAAGACCTACGGGACAAGGAGAAGGCAAAATCAACAAGAGGATCCAAGAATTTCACAGCAGCTTTTTTCCAGTGTAATTCAGTTCCTATGAGAGAAGACATCACTAGTGAACAAGGACAAGGGGATAACACAGGTCAAGGGGCCTTGCATACTGGCCAAGAGTGTGGAGAAACATTTAAAAACAAGTTTGACTATAAAGATATCGAGTCAACCCATTCAAGACCAAAGCCATATTGCTGTTCTGATTGTGGCAAACAATTCACTGTCAGTAGCTATCTAAAGAAGCACATAAGAGTTCATACTGGAGAAAAACCTCATTGCTGTTCTCAATGTGGCAAACGATTCTCTGCCAGCAGCAGTCTCCAAAGACATAAAAGAACCCACACTGGAGAAAAGCTGTATGGCTGTACTGATTGTGGAAAAAGATTTTTTGACAGTAACTGTCTTCGGATCCATGCAAGAATTCATACAGGAGAGAAGCCGTTTGGCTGTTCTGAATGTGGTAAAAGATTTACCAGAAGTGTCCATCTTCAGAATCACATAAGAATCCACACAGGAGAGAGGCCATATTGCTGTTCTGAATGTGGCAAACGATTCTCTGATAATAGCACTCTTCGCCTGCATAAACAACTTCATACTGGAGAGAAGCCATATTGCTGCTTTGAATGTGGTAAGCGATTCTCTAACAGCAGCAATCTCCGGCAGCATAAACAACTTCACACAGGAGAGAAGCCTTATGTCTGTTCTGAATGTGGTAAACAATTTGGCCAAAATAGCAGCCTTCGAAATCACGTAAGAATTCACACAGGAGAGAGACCATACTGCTGTTCTGAATGTGGCAAACTATTCACTGACAGTAGCACTCTTCGTCAGCATAGACAAATTCATTCAGGAGTCAAGCCATTTAGCTGTTTTGAATGTGGCAAAATATTTTCCCTTAACCGGAGTCTACAGAAACACAAAAGAATCCACATTGCTCCACAGTTGTGAATGTACCTGAATATTTTCCAAAAACAGCAACCTTCAAATTCATTTAAAAATAAACACTGAAAAAGAATATTATTAGTGCTGGGAAGCTGGTAAAGGATTCTCCCTTTTAAGTAATTTCCATAGGTGCCCACAGTGGAGAGATGCCTTGTTGTTGTTGTGGATGTGGTAAACGATTCTGAAACAGCAGTGGCCGTCATAGCTATGCAAGTCTCATGGCTTTTCTGAATGTGTCAAGTGTTTCTCAGATAGCAGGAGCTTAAAGCCATGAGAACCCAAGAGGCGGAGACCTGGGATTTAGAGAAGCGATCAACCTCAAATGAATGTATGACAACATGAACTGAGTGAAACCGAGGAAATTAACAACATTGGGGGAAAAAAAATTCAGAAATAAATACTCAAATATTTGTTATGCTTTAGCCAGGCTTCCTCTGTTGGCTTATTTTTAAATTCTTTTTGTCTTTTTTTTTTTTTTCTTCATTTGTTAACCCTTTAAATACAGGGTCTCCGACTCCGGTCCTGGAATGCTACTATGGCTGCAGGCTTTCATTCTCATCCTTAATTAATGGCAAGGTTTTTGCTGCTAATTTTAATTTATTTTGCCTTTCTTTAAACTGACTTGTATTTTAAAAAAATGTTTCATTTTCTTTCTTTAAACAATGAGAAATTAGACACAGAGTGAACCAACAGATGACCAGCTAAGTTGGAGCCTCAGCCACCAACCAATTCCTTAATTAGAATCTGATTCTTGTTAATTAAGCCCATTATTTAATCCCATGGCCTGTTGCTGCTTTCATTTTGCCATGCCGGACATTTCCAAAAATGTTGATTTTTTTTTTTTTCCTTTTTTTCTAATAACACCATTAAAGTGTTTGGTGGACCTTAGCAGATCATCATTACTGAGACCATCATTCAGTCAGTCATTATCCAAGCTGCTATATCCTAACACAGGGTCACGGGGGGTCTGCTGAAGCCAATCCCAGCCAGCATAGGGCATCCTTGGCAGGGTTCCCATCCACCGCAGTAAGACCATCACCTTTCTTTATTTTTCAGATATTGCATGAGAGACACAAGTTAGCTGGCTATGTGTTGACTTGTTTTGTGTCTCGTTATTGTTTCTGCTAATTAAGGCCATCGGAAATAATAAAGGGCTCTGAATCTTAAAGAGTAATTAATTAAGGCAAAATAATTAATTGGCAGCAAAAATACTGAACTGGCCAATAATTAAGAAAAGGGTTAGAATAAAAACCTGCAGCCATAGTGTAGCGCTCCGGGGACCGGAGTTGGAGGCCCCTGCTATAAATATTATTTTTATTTTATATTTTATTTTATTTTTATTTATGATTATTCTTCATCTAATTCTGTATATTTTGTCAGTTTTGATTACTTTTAAGTTATGACGGTCTGTTCTACCCAGTGTTTTCTGTGTGGATCTCCACCTGTATGTCACTATTGAGTAACAACTCTGAGTCCTATAATGGCTGATGAGAATTGCAGTCCCACGCTGGGCATTGTATGCACTTGGTGTTGGTGAGTCCTCTTCCTTATGTTTTGGGTTATTCTTTTGGTTTTCTGGCTAATTAGCAGGTTTTTGTGTGGTTTAGTCTAAGGATTATGACCGGTTTTATTAACGTATGGGGAGACATGGTTACTGTGGATTTATTTATTTTTTTATTTTTTGACAACCCCTTGTGCTTCTTTTTCATTGTACTTGACTTATATTTTTGTAAATAAAGATTCTTTGTTTGCCTGACCTATACAAGCTACAGGTTTACGATCACACATTTCCCTTGTGGGGCTGTTTTGAAGGTTTTTTGAAATAGTTCTTTTATTTTTCCAGCTCTCCCTTTTTTAGGACCTGTTGGGCTGAAGCCTGCAGATAGAATTGAGGTGAGCCTCTGCTGGGCAATCCAGGTAGGATTCTGGCCTCATTTCAAGGCCTCACCTTATTTTGCTTCAGAAGAAACCCCCAATTGTAACAGTATTAAATCAAATCACATTTTAACAGAAGAAATATTAACCAAAATAATGTGCATAAATTGTATGAGGAAGTCGGGAGTGGCAGAGAAGTACGTAAAAGTATGAATGAGAGAAGTGTGACCGTGGTGCGGTCTGTGGTAGGAGTGATGGAGGTGGGATTACATGAGGGATCGGCTCTAAGCCATTTCTTATTTGCAGTGTTGATGGACAGGTTGACAGACGAGATTAGACATAAGTCCCCGTGGACTGTGATGTTTTCTGATGACATTGTGATCTGTAGTGAGAGTATGGAGAAGGTTGAGGAGACCCTAGAGAAGTGGAGATATGCTCTAGAGAGGAAAGGAATGAAGGTCAGTAGGAACAAGACAGAATACATGTGTGTGAATGAGAGGAAGGTCAGTGGAATGGTGAGGATGAAGGGAGTAGAGTTGGAAAAGGTGGATGAGTTTAAATACTCAACATTACAGAGTAATGGGGATTGTGGAAGAGAGGTGAAGAAGAGTGTCAGGAGTGATCTGTGACAGACGGATATCGGCAAGAGTGAATGTGAAGGTCTACAGGACGGTAGTGAGACCAGCAGTGTTATATGGGCTGGAGATGGTGGCACTGACCAGAAAGCAGGAGACAGAGCTGGAGGTGGCAGAGTTAAAGATGTGAAGATTTGCATTGGATGTGACGAGGATGGACAGGATTAGAAGTGAGGACAGTAGAGGGTCAGCTCAAGTGGGGTGACAAAGTCAGAGAGGCAAGATTGTATTGGTTTGGATATGTGCAGAGGAGAGATGCTGGGAATACTGGGAGAAGGAAGTTAAGGATAGAGGCCTAAGATGGCGGTTTATGGATGTGGTGAGAGAGGACATGAAGGTGATGGGAGTGACAGAACAAGATGACGAGGACAGGGAGATATGGAAGATGATGATCCACTGTGATATATATATATATAAACTGCTCAAAAAATTAAAGGAACACTTTGAAAACACATCAGATCTCAATGGGAAAAAGAAATCCTCCTGGATATCTCTACTGATATAGACTGGGTAATGTGTTAGGAACGAAAGGATGCCACATCGTTTGATGGAAATGAAAATGATCAACCTACAGAGCCCTGAATTCAAAGACGCCCCAAAAATCAGAGTGAAAAAATGATGTGGCAGGCTAGTCCATTTTGCCAAAATGTAATTGCAGCAACTCCAAATTGTACGCAGCACTTTGTATGGCCCCTGTGTTCTTGTATACATGCCTGACAACATCGCTGCATGCTTCTAATGAGATGACAGATGGTGTTGTGGGGATCTCCTCCCAGATCTGGACCAGGGCATCACTGAGCTCCTGGACAGTCTGAGGTGCAACCTGGTGGCATTGGATGGACCAAAACATAATGTCCCAGAGGTGTTCTATTGGATTTAGGTCAGGAAAGTGTGGTGGCCAGTCAATGGTATCAATTCCTTCATCCTCCAGGAACTGCCTGCATACTCTCACCACATGAGGCCAGGAATTGTCGTGCACCAGGAGCCACTGTACCAGCATAGGGTCTGACAATGGGTCCAAGGATTTCATCCTGATACCTAATGGCAGCCAAGGTGCCTTTGTCAAGCCTGTAGCGGTCTGTGTGACCCTCCATGGATATGCCTCCCCAGACAATCATTAACCCACCACCAAACTGCTCATGCTGAATGATGTTACAGGCAGCATAATGTTCTCCATGGCTTCTCCAGACCCTTTCACTTCTGTCATGTGCTCAGGGTGAACCTGCTCTCATCTGTAAAAAGCACAGGGCACCAGTGGTGCATCTGCCAATTCTGGTATTCTGTGGCAAATGCCAATCGAGCTGCATGCTGCTGGGCAGTGAGCTCAGGGCCCATTAGAGGACATGGGGCCCTTGGGTCACCCTCATGAAGTCTTTCTGGTTGTTTGGTCAGAGACATTCACACCAGTGGCCTGCTGGAGGTCATTTTGTAGGGCTCTGGCAGTGCTCATCCTGTTCCTCCTTGCCCAAAGGAGCAGATACTGGTCCTGCTGATGGGTTATGGACCTTCTATGGCCCTCTCCAGCTCTCCTAGAGTAACTGCTTGTCTCCTAGAATCTCCTCCATGCCCTTGAGACTGTGCAGGGAGACACAGCAAACCTTCTGGCAATGACACGTATTGATGTGCCATCCTGGAGAAGTTGGACTACCTGTGCAACCTCTGTAGGGTCCAGGTATCGCCTCATGCTACCAGTAGTGACACTGACTGTAGCCAAATGCAAAACTAGTGAAGAAACAGTCAGAAAAGATGAGGAGGGAAAAATGTCAGTGGCCTCCACCTGTTAAACCATTCCTGTTTTGGGGGTCATCTCATTGTTGCCCCTCTAGTGCATCTGTTGTTAATTTCATTAACACCACAGCAGCTGAAACTGATTAACAACCCCCTCTGCTACTTAACTGACCAGATTAATATCCCATAAGTTTCATTGATTTTATGATATACTCTGATTAAAAAGTGTTCCTTTAATTCTTTTGAGCAGTATATATATATATATATATATATATATATATATATATATATATATATATATATATATATATATATTAAAAAAAAAAAAAAAGGTGGTACCATTATATTTTAGGACCTTGAAGACCATGTTAGTCCCAAAATGTCAGCTCTTGTGACTGATCTACCAGCAAGGTTGGTAGGAAATCGATGGTTGGCATAGTGGGCACAGAAATCTGAGAGACACCTGCATAAGAATGAAATCCCAGCCCATATTAATTAGGAATCTTACCCAATTGGAGAAGACAAACGTGACCCCAATTGAGCCCTGAGGAATATCTTGTGTAAGTGCGACAGGTGGGGGAATGTGGGCCTACCAGTAGAGACAAACTACAGCCTGTCAGTTAGACAAGTTTGAAATCAGTCCAGCGCTACATCCAGGAGACCTAAATAAGACTGTAGATTGTGGAGGGTACGGGGCGCTCCAGCTCCCCAAAAACCCAACACAAACACAGGTTAAAAACCAAACAGTCTTTTGTTGTGGGAAAACTTTTCTTTTGTAAGTGTTTCCCACCACCCCAGCCACAAGTACACACTTGGTCTTTTCTCACTCTCTGTCTCTCGACTGCACCTCTCACAAGGTCTATCCTCCTTCCATCCTTCCTTCCTCCTGGACTCTGGCTCTCTGATGCGAGGTGGGCAGACCCTATTCTTTCAGCTGCCCCAGAAGTGCCCCCGATCTTCCGCAACACGTTGTCTGTGAGGCAGAAACCCCACAATGTAGGGACTCCCCAATCAGGCAGCTCCTCCTGGCGCGACCCAACAGGGCTGTTCCCTGGGACTACAATACCTGGCATGCCCTTACCCACATGGGAATCTGTGCCTGGGCTCGCTGCCATCTAGCATCCTGGGGGAGATAAAGCCCTGTGTAAGCTGTCTCCACTGAAGCGGACTCAGTCCTGTGCTTAGCCCTGAAACCAGAGTGACGCGGTCCAAACAGCTGGTGCCTTTCCATAATGAAGTGAAGAAATGAAGTGTGAGGCAGCGGTCCATAATACCTTCGGCCTTCATTTCGCTGAAGTGAATTTATTGGCAGCCACTGCTTGTGACCCTGTAACCAAGTCAATATGATGTTCAGCGAGTCATCAGATTTTAGCGACAGATAAAGCCGAGTGTCGCCTTCATGATGGTGGTTAGAAATGGTACACTTCTGAAAACTGAACCTACAGGAAGCACATACAAAGAGAACAAGACAAGGCCCAAACATGGAACCCCCTGGAGGAACCTGTGGTAGAAATAGCCGCTAAGCAAAGACAGACAGGAGGAAGTTTAAAATCGTATACCACCATCTTTATTACATGGCAAAGTAACAGAGAGAGTTTACCAAAGTGCATATACACTTAAACCAGAAAGATGATTCTTATCATCGATGCCAAATATTCTCCTCCTTCGAGCTCTTCCCACTGTTACCTAATGTCCATGTCCACCATTACTACCTTCATTCCCTGTGCAGGTGTCCGAAACGTATTTATTGATCGACTCCCACTATTAGAGTTGAGCCTAGGAGGACCCACACATGAGATAAAGTTTCCTTAAAGTGTTGTTATATTACACACTGTCCTTGACTTATCGCTCCATGCTAGTGTCTGAGCAAGCAGGCAAACGAGCCTTTAATAATTAACTCTTAAAGCCAGCTACTACAACACATTTTGCTTCAATCTGAGTGAGAAAGCATTGATCCGTAAGTTTAAATTTCTCTATACAAGCCACTTGTCCAGTACTGATACATTCTAATCGTTAATACCAAAGGTTACTCAATGAAGCTAATTCCACAAACCCCACAGGAGATCCAGTCATATGAAAAAGGTTTGAGAACCCCTCTTTATGCTTTGGTTTTTTGTTTATCATTGGCTGAATTTCCTTTTAATATCTGACATGCCTTATGGACACAGTAGGATTTCAGCAGTGACATTAAGTTTATTGGATTAACAGAAAATACGCAATATGCATCATAACAAAATTAGACAATGTGGGCACCCCAACAGAGATATGGCATCAATACTTAGTGGAGCCTCCTTTTGCCTCTCGACGCGGTCCTCCTATAGCCTGTGATGAGTGTCTGGATTCTGGATGGAGGTATTTCTGACCATTCTTCATACAAAATCTCTCCAGTTCAGTTCAATGTGATGGCTGCCCAGCATGGACAGCCTGCTTCAAATCATCCCATAGATTTTCAAAGTTTGATATTCAAGTCAGGTGACTATGACGGCCATTCCAGAACATTGTACTTCTCCTTCTGCATGAAAGCCTTTGTAGATTTCGAACTGTGTTTTGGGTCATTGTCTTGTTGGAATATCCAACCCCTGCGTAACTTCAGCTTTGTGACTGATACTTGAACATTATCCTGAAGAATTTGTTGATATCGGGTTGAATTCATCCGACCCTCGACTTTAACATGGGGCCCAGTCCCTAAACTGGCCACACAGCCCCACAGCATGATGGGACCTCCACCAAATTTGACAGGAGGTAGCAGGTGTTTTTCTTGGAATGCGGTGTTCTTCTTCTGCCATGCAAATCGCTTTTTGTTCTGACCAAATAACTCCATTTTTGTCTCATCAATCCAAAGCACTTTGCTCCAAAATGAATCTGGCTTGTCTAAATGAACATTGGCATACAACAAGCGACTCTGTTTGTGACGTGAGTGCAGAAAGGGCTTCTTTCTCATCACCCCACCATACTGATGTTCTTTGTGCAAATTGCACTGAATTGTAGAACGATGTACAGATACACCATCTGCAGTGAGATGTTCTTGCAGGTCTTTGGAGGTGATCTGTGGGTTGTCTGTACTCCTTCTCACAATCCTGCCCATATGCCACTCCTGTATTTTTCTTGGCCTGTCGGACCTGAGGTTTAACAGCAACTGTGCCTGTGGCCTTCCATTTCCTGATTCCATTCCTTACACTTGAAACTGACAGTTTAAACCTCTGAGATGACTTTTTGTAGCCTTCGTCTAAACCAGGAGACTCAACAATCTTTGTTTTCAGATCTTTGGAGAGTTGCTTTGAGGATCCCATGCTGTCTGTCACTCTTCAGAGGAGAGTCAAAGGGAAGGAAGCACAACTTGCAATTGGCCACCTTAAATACCTTTTACCACTCATGATTGGACACTCCTGTCTATGACGTTCAAGGCTTAACAAGCTCATTTAACCAAGTCATCAGCATTGAGCAGTGACAGGCATTCAAACAGCAAAATGACAAGGGGACCCACATTTGTACACAGCCAGTTTTTCACATTTGATTTCATTTCATAAACTAAATACTGCTTCACTAAAAATCTTTGTTCGGAAATCACCGCAGTGCTCAGATGTTCCTAGGAAATGAAAGACATACCACTGTTATCTTGCACAGGCTTATGTCTCCGGTTGTACGATTGAGATTGTCTGGACTGGGACCTCACCATCCTCTCCTTTACCCGTTGTGTGATAAGTTGTAGTGTTTGCAAATGATCATGTATTGAGGTGTCTGGATTGGGGGGTTTATGATTAATTATCCTCTCTAGTGGACCGTTTAGCTGTCTGCCTAAAGCTAACAATGCAGGGGTCTCACCCGTAACCTCGTGCACCGCCGTGTTCAATGTGAACCACAGCTCAGGCAGCCACTTTGTCCAATCCTGATGATGGTCTCCGACGAAGGATGCAATCATTGTCTTCAGGGTCTGGTTCACCCACTCAGTACGATTAGATTGGGGATGGTACGCTGTTGTCTTCAGGTGAACCACCCCCCATTGCTTCCAAAATTCTTCGGCCTCTGAGCTGGTAAACTGCGGGCCCCGGTCTGAGATGATGTTCTTCGGCACCCCCCATCGGGTAAAGATCTCATCCTTCGGGGTGGAACATATTAGTAGTTCTAATTAATGGTAGCACTGCTACAATCTTTTTTGTTGAAAGGAGAGGAAATTATTATGCAGGCTGAGAGGGGTTCCCAAACCTTTTCATATGACTGTATGTGCCAAAGACGAAGATGAAGAAGCCCCCTTTCTTAGGCAAGAACTAACCAACTCTGAGGCAGTAAGAGCCTTTATAGGTCGACCCAAAGAGGACTGAGTGATCAGTAGTGCAGAAGGCTGCAATTGGGTCTAACATAATCAAAAAGGCACAAATGTCCAGAATCGACTGCCCTTAATAAGTCACTAGAGACCTCGAGGGGGGCTGGTGTGCCCTGAAACTGGGCCGATAAGCCTTGAAAATGTCTTGATGGAGTAAGAACAAAGAAAACTGAGGGAAAAGAGGATCTGCATACATTTCGGTCACAGCACACCTTTTCTACATGCCCCTTCTTCCCCCCACCATTTCAGGGCACCATAATGTCAGACATCCCAGGTGTTTGTGATTCCTCAGGTGGGTTTCATGGCTTCATAAGATATCTCGGTTTGCTTCTACCTTTTGGAATCTGTAGTTGCTGTTGTTCAGCATGAGGACAAGAGCTGTGCCAGTGAAAGTCAAGGAAGCCATTATGAGGGTGACAAACTAAAATGAAACCATTTGTGACATCAGCAAAACCTTAGGATCATTGAAATCAAGTGTTTGTAATATCATGAAGAAGGACGAAGACACTGGTGGGCTAAGGAATCAGTAAGGGACTGCTAGGCCAAGGAAGACCTCCACTGCTGACGACATAGGAGTATCCTCATGATGGTCAAGAAAAAGTCCCCAATGCCTGTCTGACAGATCATCACAGTCTTCAGGGGGCCGATATATGTGTGTGTGTGTGTGTGTGTCAGAGACGATTATCAGCAGAAGACTTCACGGACAGAAACACAGAAGCCACACTGCAAGATGAACACCACAAAAACAGGAGGACCAGATGACAGTTAATGAAAAAGGACTTCAAAGAGCCTGCAGATTTCTGGGAGAAGGTCTTTTGGGCAGACAGGACAAAGATGAACCTGCTGCATCAGAGTGACGGCAGGAGCAAAGTGTGGAGACGACAAAGAACTGCCCAAGATCCATTGCAGACCACCTCATATCTTATGGCTTGGGCATGTATGGCTGCTACAAGTCCTGGCACACTTCACCGATGATAGAACTGCTGATGGCTGTGGCACAATGAATTCTGAGGTGTAGAGAAACATCTGATCTGCTCAAGTTAAGTCAATGTCTCCAGACTCATTGAACTGCACTTCATCCTCCAGAAGATAATGAAATAAACAGACTGCTGAGGCAACACAGGAGTTTGTCAAAGCTACAAAATGGAAAATTCTTGAATGGCAAAGCCAGTCCCCCGATTTTAAACCAAATGAGCAGGCCATCCATATTCTGAAGAGAAAACTGAAGGGGTGAAGATGGCTGCATTAGAGACCTGGCAGAGCATCACCAGAGAAGACCCTCGGCCCCTGCTGATGTCTATGAATCTCAGACTTCAAGCAGTCATTGCATGTGAGGGATACATAACAAAGGAATAAATATGACAACGGCTTTAATAGACCTGCCATTGTTGTGTGCCAAACATTATGGTGCACTGAAATGGGGAGGGGGGCCATGTAGAAATAATGAATAAATGAAAGTCTTAATCACAATGTCAGAAATGTTTGATTTGTCATTTTAAACTGTGGAGCTGAGGGGTAGATCAAGGAGAAAGGGGTCTTTGTCCCAAACATCATGGAGGGAGGCACTGTAGATTTTGGTCTAAAATTGTTTGGAATTGAGGAGTCTGATGTTGGTAGATAGTTATGAAAGCCACTAATGATAGATAGATAGATGTGAAAGGCACTATATAATAGATATAGTTAGATGCGAAAGGCACTATATAACAGATATAGTTAGATGCGAAAGGCACTATATAATAAATAGATGCGTAAGGCAGCCATCAAATTCTAAATTTGTGTATATTTACAAAATAATTGGTCAGTAAAACTACTGAAAATCTTTTCTTTTGTCCGTTAAATAAAGGTTCCCGTGAACTAACATCACAGATTTTTGTTTTTATTGGATTTTGCACAATATCCCAACTTTTCTGGATATGGGGTTTGTAAAACCGAATTTAAATGCAAGCCCTCTTCATATGAACAATGTGCCCCATCTTAGTGAGGACGTCTGGATTTGTCTGGAAACATTAGGGAAAGAGGCCTTATTTTAGGAGTGAGCTGTAGACCACTTAATGCAAACAGTAGTTTAATAATAATATTAAAAGTACAAATTTGAAAATGTATATTATAATTAAGAGGGGATTTTAATTACCCAGATATTAACTGGGATAACCTTGCAAATGCAAAAGCAGGAGGTTTTCGAAGTAATCAACGACTGTTTTTTAACACACCAATGCAGGGTGAAGCCCGTCTGGATTTAGTATTTTGTAATAACCAGGACTGAATTGAGGGTGTAGACATTGTCACACACGTGTGAATAGGAGGCAATCAAAAGGTCCAAAGGTGAGTGAATGGCTACAAGTTGGGGGTTGTAAGAAAAGGAAGAAAAATAATCGTTCCATGCCCACAACTACCCATATTTCAATCGGTTCATCATACACTTCAGATCCCAATACGATGACGTCACTTCCGGCTCCTATAGAGGACGTCACTTCCTGCTTCCGTCATTTCTTGTAGCCATCGTATATAAACCGACTCCACCTTAACACGCTTGTCGAATGTCTGATGAAAGTTTTCTTTATCTATTTGACCAACAACCATTATACGGGGCCATTCCCCAAACCTTTATGCTTGTCTTTGTGACTAATTTATCACAACATGATTGAACCACAAGGGTCAAGTGACCATAATATCATACAATTTTCAGTTTATTGTCAAGAGTGTTAAAACTGTTAAGTTTAACTTTCAAATCTGAGTAGATGCGCCAAAGTCTAAAGAGGACAGACTGGGATAAGCTTTTAAGTGCAGAGACAGTCGAGTAGCAGTAGAACAGGTTTGAAAATGTTTTCCACATAATGCTGGACAGGTACATCCAAAAAACAGGAATTAAGAAATTGAAACAATACACTGATGTGGAATAATAAACAGTTGAAAAAGAATCTCTATAAAGTAAAAAAAAAAAAGAAAATAAACAACTAAGGCATACAAGAATTATAACTCCAATGTGAATCGTAGGGAATATGAGAACATGAGGGCAACTGTTAAGAAGAATATCAGGGAGGCTTAAACACAGTGAGAGAGGAATATAGCAGATAAGGTGAGAGACGACCCGAAGAGATTTAGTAAAAGAACAGTCTCGGAGGAGGTGAAGTGCGTCATGAATACTAAAGAGGAATTAAAAGATACAGACTGTGAAATAGCGGATGCTCTAAATTTGCATATTTCCAAGGTCTTCACATGCGAAAAAGTAGATAACCTCCTCATGGTAAGAGGGACTACCAAGGAGCTACTGAGGGATTTGGAAATTGTAGAGAGAGAAGCTGCTGAGTTTAAATATGCTGACATCAAACAAATTACCAGGACCAGGTCATATTTACCACAGAGTGCTTAAGGTGGTTAGTGAGTACAGATACAGTATAAACCCTTGACACATATTTTTAGGAAGTCACTAGACACTCGGGAAATTCCACAGGATTGGAAAATGGCAAATATTATCAGGTTATATAAACAGGGTTATCGGACAGACCCAAGCAGTTGTAGACCAGTAAGCTTAACATGCATCACAGGAAAATTAATAGAAGGAATTATTAAGGATAAGATTGAGCAACACCTGACAAGGACAGGAGTTATTAGGAACAGTCAGCATGGGCTCAGACGAGGGAGGTCGTGTTTGACTAACATGCTGGAATTCGATGAGGAGGCAACAAAAGGATACGATCAAAGTGGAGCAGATGAGATTATTGACCTGGACTTTCAAAAAGCATTTGATGAGGCGCCACATGAGGGTGGGCACAAAACTAAAAGAAGTGACAGTTCAGGGTGTGGTGGGTGCAGAATTGGCTCAGACACAGGAAGCAGAGGGTGATGAGAGTGTGAGGAACCAAATCAGAATTGGCTGATGTTAAGAGTGGTGTCCAGTAGGGGTCAGTGCTGGGGGCTGCTGCTATTTTTAATATACAGAAATGATTTGGACAAGAATATAAGTAAGAAGATGGTTATGTTTGCAGATGATACCAAGATAGGTGGATTGGCAGATGATCTTGAATCCATTAACTTGGACAGCAGACAGGCTTGGGCAGATTTGTGGAAAGTGAAATTTAATGTCAGTAAATGTAAAGTTTTACACATAGGAATTAAAAATGTGAGGTCTGAATACACAATGGGCGCTTTGAAAATTGAGAATCCACCTTATGAGAAGAACTTAGGAGTCGTAGTGGACTCGACACTATCAACTGCCAGACAGTGCTCAGAAGCCATTAAGAGGGCTAACAGAATGTCAGGTTATATAGCACCTTGATGTGTGGAGTACAAGTCACAGGAGGTTCTGCTCAAGCTTTATAACACACTGGTGAGGCCTCATCTGGAGTCCTGGGTGCAGTTTGGGTCTCCAAAAAGGACATAGCAGCACTAGAAAAGGTTTACTTGTCCTAAATGATGTCCTTTTGGCATTGGACTCAGGACTCCACGTGATTATGGTTCTTCTCGACTTATCTGCTGCTTTCGACACAATCGATCACGACATCATGATCTCCCGACTCGAATCCTGGGCTGGTGTATCTGGCTTAGCCCTCGACTGGTTCAGGTCATATTTCTGCAACAGGACTCTCAGAGTCATGCTAGACGATTTTTCATCTGAATCAGTCCCACTCCCATGTGGCGTCCCCCAGGGTTCCATTTTAGGGCCACTACTTTTTTCAATCTACATCCTGCCTTTAGGTGCAATTTTTAGAAAACATGCAATTTCATATCACCTATATGCTGACGACTGCCAAATTTATTTCTCCCTCAAGCCAACTGACTCCACCAAACCTCTCCTCGACTGCCTATCTGACATTAAGGACTGGCTGGCTGTAAACTTCCTTCACCTGAACGATTCAAAAACCGAGGTCATTGTTTTAGTCCCGACTGCAAATGGACCCCACCCTTGGCCTCGACTCTCTTCCCATTCCAGTAACCGTCTATCTCCAATCTTGGAATCAAAATGGATACGTTCCTGAAAATGGATGCTCAAGTCAACAGCACAGTAAAATCCTGCTTTTTCCATCTAAGGCGAATTGCCAAACTCAAGCCTATTCTGTCTAACCACCTCCTGGAATCAGTAATCCATGCATTCATTACGTCCCGGCTTGACTCCTCTAATTCCTGCCTTTATGGTATCAGTAAAGCCACTCTTTCTAGACTCCAACTGGCTCAAAATGCGGCTGCAAGGCTTCTAACTGGAAGTAGCAGAAGCCAACACATTACACCGATTTTAAAAACCCTACACTGACCCTAGTGTGAGGGTGTGTTTGTGTGTGTCCTGTGGTGGGTTGGCACCCTGCCCAGGATTGGTTCCTGCCTTGTGCCCTGTGTTGGCTGGGATTGGCTCCAGCAGACCCCCGTGACCCTGTATTTGGATTCAGCGGGTTAGAAAATGGATGGACACTGGCTGCCGGTTAGATTCAGAATCGATTTTAAGATTCTCCTCCTAACCTATAAGGCATTAAACGGTCTAGCCCGCCTATTTGAGTGTCTTGCTCCATCCTCACAATCCCCCTCGTGTGCTTAGATCCGCAGATCAGCTGCTCCTAACCGTTCCCAAGGCACGTTTTAAAGCTCGTGGTGAAAGGGCTTTCTCCGTCTGTGCACCCGGGCTCTGGAACTCCCTGCCCTTAGTGGTTAGGCGAGCCGCCTCAGTCGCCACATTTAAATCTCGCCTAAAAACGCACTTCTTCACATTGGCTTTCAATTCTTAACCTGTTTCATTTTGCACTTGCCTTTTGCTATTTTCTCTATTTTATTTGGTCCCCTGACCTTTTTTTAGTATCTCTGTTTTAATTCTCTCTTAATGTTTGTTTTTAATATTTTGCTTTTAGTCCTGCTTGTTGTAACTGTACAGCGCTTCGGTCAGTTGTAATGCTGTGTTTTTAAGCGCTCAACAAATAAATATGGTATGGTATGTTACAAGAATTAAGAGGATAGGAACGTCGAGCTTTGTTGGGCTGAATGACCCGTTCTCGTCTTGATTGTTCTAATGTTTCTGGTTTTGTTTTATCTCCATTATGGCATGAAGGCATTTTAGGGATTACTTCTATGAAAAATACATCTCTGCCCCTTGTAATGAAACCCTGCTGGTGGGGGTCTTTGCCAGCAGTAGGCCGAGCTCAGAGTTCAAGGCCAGTCTCTTTTTTTTTTTAAAACTTAAGCCATTTCTCACAATATCATCTGTAGACAAACCATTGTACTTTACAAACAGGACAAAGATAAGCAAGCCAGGTTTTCATTCTAGTCACACATCACAAATCGCCTTTTTACGCTCTTAATGCGAGGGACTTCAAAAAGTTTCCGCACTTTTTTTTTAACTCTACTTATTAAGAATTTCAAAAACAAATGACATTACTTTTCTACCTAGTAACCTTTGTTTGCAACGCAAATTTCCCAGCATCGTACCAACTTTTTAATGCCCAATTACTCCTCCTCCCACCTTCACCATTTCCAACGAAGGAATAAAGGTGCACAAACGTTTTGAACGTCCCTCGTATTTGAACTGCAGGCAGCCTAGAGAAAAGAAAAACATCACCTGCCTCAAATCCAGACCTTCCCATCATGGACAAGCAAAGGCCATCTGACATATTCCAGCGTGGCCATGTTCACCTAACGCCTAGGAGTTTGTATGGCTCAGCTTTCATGTTACTCTTGCTAACGTCTCTCGCTTTGTGGATGTCAGTGCCCGTTTGTTCCAGGAGCTTCACCTTCATTTCTTGAATTTCATTGTCCTCTATGGGACAGTATAGCTGGGTTATTCTCTTGAACTGGTCTGCTCTATTTTTTGGAGTTTGGTTAACTTCTTGCTGATGTCTCTCTTAACACTTGAACTCACGTCATCACTGGGTTGGCGTTCACTTGTGATTTTTGCAGGGAGACAATTTTGAACTTTCCATTTTAAGCTTCTTCAGAACCTTTCCTTACTGTTTTAGAATCTCACTATTTGAGAATCGATTGCTGTTGAGGACTTTGCACTTTTGGCTGATCCATCATCATGTCCTTTCATATTTAGGGGTTTGTTTCCAAATTTGTTTCCAAACAGGTCTGTTTTTACTCCATCTGATGCTTTGAGTTTTCAAAAATACTACACCATGAGGTCCCTCTTTTCTTCTCTTCATCCCAGATCTTCTCCCTTTCTGTTTTCATACCTGCTGGATCTTGACTTTTTAATCATACATTGTGATTCCTTGAAAATATTCAGATTTCTGTTTGCTTAATAGCTTTATTCCAATTAGGGATCTCAAGTCTGTGTCTGTTATATTATTTAATTTGGAACAGGAGGCTCAATTTCTGGATTGCAGGTTTATGGGAGCCCACCAGGCATATCCCTTTAAAAGAAACTCAGTATTTGACCTCCTCTTTGTCTTCAGTTGACCACTGAACTTTGTCCAGTCATCTTATTTTCTTTCCCATGATACGATTTTGTGGTCTTGTTTGTTCCATTATGGTGAGGCCAGCACCGCTGTTCATCTGAACTGACACCACAGTGGAGATCTTCTTCTCCTAGTCACATAATCCCTACCATTATCACATTCCCGTATCTTTTCATCTGAAAGATGTGCAGCCATTACTGAATTTTAATTCTTGATGATTTCATTCTAAGATGGCTTTACCTTGATGAGACTTGCTCAGTAATAAAGCCCACCATGTGAAGGTACTCATCAAGACTTGAGTATATAGGCAGGTGAGGTTTTGACTCCTTTTTTTCCCCCCTCTATAAGACCCGCCTTCAAGGTTCTCTTTCTCTTCAGAGTGAATTCTTTGGTTTCTAGGCAGCCCTTACAAAATGGAGAATCCTGTTATCACCTTCACAACGGCAATAAAGGTTTTCCTTCAGTGTGCACTTTTGTATGCTTATGAAAACTGCTATTACTAGAATATCTTTTCCCACATTCAGAGCAGCAATACGGCTTCTCTCCAGTATGAATGCGCGTGTGTTGTCGAAGAGCGCTATTGTCAGAGAATTGTTTTCCACATTCTGAACAGCAATAAGGTTTCTCTCCAGTGTGAATTCTTCTATGTTTACGAAAACTGCTGTTACTGGAATATCGTTTGCCACAATCAGAGCAGCAATATGGCTTCTCCCCAGTATGAATTCGTGAGTGCTGTCGAAAATTGCTACTGTCAGAGAATTTTCTGCCGCATTCAGAACAGCAATAGGGTTTTTCGCCAGTGTGGATTCTCGTGTGCCTCTGAAGATGGCTTAGTAGTGAGAATCGTTTACCACATTCGGAACAACCAAATGGTTTCTCTCCCGTATGTGTTTGTGTGTGCTTCTGAAAGCTGCTACTGCCAGAGAACCGTTTTCCACATTCAGAACAGCAAAAGGGTTTCTCGCCAGTGTGGATTCTTGTGTGGTTCTGAAGATGGCTTACTTGTGAGAATCGTTTACCACATTCGGAACAACCAAATGGTTTCTCTCCAGTATGAATTCGTGTGTGCTGTCGAAAATTGCTACTGTCAGAAAATCGTTTTCCACATTCGGAACAGTAATAGGGTTTCTCTCCAGTGTGAATTATTATGTGTTTTTGAAGACTGTTGTTTTTGAGAAATCGTTTGCCACAGTCAGAGCAGCAATATGGCTTCTCTCCAGTATGAGTTTGTGTGTGCCTCTGAAAACTTCCACTGTCAGGGAATTGTTTTCCACATTCGGAACAGCAATAGTGCGTCTCTCCAGGGTGAATGAAGTGTTTATGCAATTGTTGATCAGTGTTGATGGACTCTGTCCATCTTAGTTTAACATCAGGAAATGAACTGCTCTGCAAAGAGAGTGCTGTTATGCTCTGTGATCCACTTGTTGATTTCTCCATCTTCTCATTGTCCCATTTGTGTGGCTGTCTGCAGTGAAGAGAGGGCTGGGTAAAAGATGATGTGGAAAAGCTGCCATTCTCCTGTGAATCTGCAATAAAACAAACAGATTATTAAATTGATTTAAATAAATACATTATTGTAAAAAGACAGGTGGATAACTGGTTGAAGTTGCTGCTTCACACTAGTAATATTAATCAATTAATTGCATCAATATAGCACTTTTTCACTACTCATAGTGCTTAGACAGAGGAGAATCACTTCAGCCACCACCAATGTGTAGCACCCTACACCTGGATGATGCTAGGGCAGTACGAGAGAGGGGTAAGAGAAATAGTCAATTAGAGATTAAGGGGCCAAAATGATTAGGCGATGAAGGGCAATTTAGCCAGGACATCAGGATACGCCCTGTTCTTTATGAAGGATGCCCAGGGATCTTCAATGACCACAGAGAGTCAGGATTCCAGTTTTATGTCTCATCTGAAGGACAGCACCATATTTACAGTGCAGTGTCCCCTGTCACCGCACTGGGGCATTGGGATCCATGCATAGACCACAGGGTTAATGCCCCCTACTTGCCTCTCCCAAAACCTCTTCCAACAGCAACCCGAGCTTTCACTAAGTTTCAATTCCTGGTCTGTGTAAGAACTCCATATGCAAATTCTCCATTTTCCTCTGAAACATCACAGATGTGTCACCTAGGGCTGGGCAAAATACTGAATTTTGTATTTGATTCGATATTTAATGAAAATCAAGCCAATATGTAGATGTTTAGCACATTAACGTTCCGCAACTTCTTCTGAGCATTAAATAAAATCAACCAAATCTCCAGCACTCTTTTTAAGCATGTTCACATTGTCTCCACCTACAACAGGTAGGATTAGCACTGCTGGATATAAGTAGTTTGATTTTCCCAGGATGACATTTCAAGCAGTACAGTATCTTCTTATACAGTATAATACGCTACTGTGGCTGTCCATTTGTCTGTCCAGGATTTTAAATCACCTGTAGCTCACAAACTGTTTGACCAATTGACCTGAAATTTGGTACACATATACTACGTAACGTCTACTGTCTGCTTTCAGGGTGATGATTTTTTATTACTCTTTTCATTTTTTATTTTATTTTATTGTAGAAACAACTCTCGAGTTGTTTAAACAACAGGCAGGGGGGGGTGGAGAAGAGTGTCAGGAGTGATCTGTGACAGACGGATATCAGCAAGAGTGAAAGGGAAGGTCTACAGGACGGTAGTGAGACCAGCTGTGTTATATGGGCTGGAGACGGTGACACTGACCAGAATGTAGGAGACAGAGCTGGAGGTGGCAGAGTTAAAGATGTTGAGATTTGCATTGGGTGTGATGAGGATGAACAGGATTAAAAATGAGGACATTAGATAGATAGATAGATAGATAGATAGATAGATAGATAGATAGATAGATAGATAGATAGATAGATAGATAGATAGATAGATAGATAGATAGATAGATAGATAGATAGATAGATAGATAGATAGATAGATAGATAGATAGATAGATAGATAGATAGATAGATAGATAGATACTTTATTAATCCCATCTATCTATCTATCTATCTATCTATTATATAGTGCCTTTCATATCTATCTATCTATCTATCTAAGGGGAAATTCACATAATCCAGCAGCAGTATACTGATACATAAAACAATATTAAATTAAATAGTAATAAAAAAGCATGTAAAAGCAGACAATAACTTTAAATAATGTTAGCATTTACTCCCCCAGGTGGAATTGAAGAGTCGCATAGTGTGGGGTCTCCTCAGTCTGTCAGTGGAGCTACTTCTCTGTCTGGAGATGATCCTGCTCAGTGGATGCAGTGGATTCTTCATGATTGACAGGAGTTTGCTCAGCGCCCGTCACTCTGCCACAGATGTCAAACTGTCCAACTTAACTCCTACAATAGAGCCTGCCTTCTTAACAAGTTTGTCCTGACGTGAGACGTCCTTCATCTTTATGCTGCCTCCCCAGCACACCACTGCGTAGAAGAGGGCGCGCCACAACCGTCTGGTAGAACATCTGCAGCGTCTTATTGCAGATGTTGAAGGACGCCAACCTTCTAATGAAGTATAGTCGGCTCTGATCTTTCTTACACAGAGCATCAGTATTGGCAGTCCAGTCCAATTTATCATCCAGCTGCACTCCCAGATATTTATAGGTCTGTACCCTCTGCACACAGTCACCTCTGATGATCACGGGGTCCATGAGAGGTCTGGGCCTCCTAAAATCCACCACCAGCTCCTTGGTCTTGCTGGTGTTAAGGTGTAAGTGGTTTGAGTCGCACCATTTAACAAAGTCTTTGATTAGCTTCCTGTACTCCTCCTCCTGCCCACTCCTGATGCAGCCCACAATAGCAGTGTCATCAGTGAACTTTTGCACGTGGCAGGACTCCGAGTTGTATTGGAAGTCTGATGTATGTTGGCTGAACAGGACCGGAGAAAGTACAGTCACCTGCAGCGCTCCTGTGCTGCTGACCACAATGTCAGACCTGCAGTTCCCAAGACGCACATATTGAGGTTCAGAAGTTCATTAGAGGGTCAGCTCAAGTTGGACGGCTGGGAGACAGATTCAGAGAGGCGAGATTGTGTTGGTTTGGACATGTGCAGAGGAGAGATGCTGGGTATACTGGGAGAAGGGTGCTAAGGATAGAGCTGCCAGGGAAGAGGAAAAGAGGAAGGCCTAAGAGGAGGTTTATGGATGTGCTGAGAGAGGACATGCAGGTGATGAGTGTGACAGAGCAAGATGACGGGGACAGAAAGATATGGAAGAAGATGATCTGCTGTTGTAAACCCTAATGGGAGCAGCCGGAAGAAGAAGAGGGTTGTAGAAAAAACTCTCGGCAGCAGGGTGGCACATGTGTACAGACACCGTTCTCATCCAAACCACGTTCGCCATCACTTCCTCTACCTCTTCATATCTTAAATCATTCTTGAGGCTTAAGTGCCAGCTTAAGTGAAAAATGAAGAAAAACATACTAAGTAATTGCAACACAAACACTGACTGAATCAGTTTTAACGCAAAAAGATGCCAACAAAGGAAGAGAACCAGCGGGCTGTTAGGGTGGAGAGAAGAAGAGCTGCTCAGGAAGCTGCAAGTGCATCAACCTCTGAGCAAACGAATGATAAACTTACAGAGAAAGAGAATGAAAACTATGAATGTTCAAGTCAAGTGTATTCACTGCACATTATCATGCAGTCCACCATTTCTGGTTGAAAGATAAAACATGTCAGTGCATATGAAATGGCCATCCTGGCACTGTGCAGCACCTGCAAGGTGCTCCTCTGTCTCCCTTGCAAAACAGGTTAGTGTTTCATGATTCTGCGATCCGTACTCTCTCTGCTGTTATTGTTCCGGTTCTCTGTGGTGGTGACAAGTGACCATGCGGCCCTTACATTACAATACAATACAATTTACTTTGGTATAGCCCAAAATTATACAAGCAGTGCTGCAATGAGCTTTAACAGGCCCTGTCTTTTGACAGCCCCCCAACACAGCCTTGACTCTCTAAAAACACAAGGAAAAAAATCCCAAAAAAAACCCTTGTAGGGGAAAAAAATGGAAGAAACCTTGGGAAAGGCACTTCACAGAGAGACCCCTGCAGTGCAGTGGGTGTCAATACAATACACAGAACAAAACACAAGTAATCCTCAATCTCTCTATATAATCTTCATTTGGATCTTGATCTTTGTTTGTCCATGAATGATTTAGAAGAAGAAGCACTAGATGGCAGTAGAGAGACAGCTAAAACATAGGCATTGCATTAAGAATCTCCTCCAGGCTTATACTACTGAAGACTGTAGTACGCCAGTCACACCTCAAAACACAGACATTCAAACTAAACAGATTGTTGTGCTTTAAATTAACTAAAGAGATCTTCATTTAGATCTCGATCTTTGTTTGTCCCCGAATTCCACGCGTGCGTAGACCACCTTCTAGTTTAGTACGTTGTTGTTACTCACGGATGTCAACGATGTGCCTGAATAACGAGAGGGGTGGTGGACAGTGTTACGCTGGTTAGCTCCTGAGGCCTGGTTAGAGAATGAGATTGCTAAAGATAAAAGGTACGTGCCTACGTAACATATGAATGAAAGAAAGACAGTGGGTAAAATGAATGACAACGTGACCGCACGTTCCGGAAATTATTATTGTTACGTTGTAGACGGCGAGTGCTGCGCGTCTCACAGTTGTACCGTGGCTTGCTCACATGTCAGTGAAGTGATCCCTATTTATGCTTTAAAGAGCCTGGATACCTATGTGTCCCCCTTTTATAACCATTGCTCCGTGTATATTGCCTTACTCTTTGGATTGCCACAAAGCAACCTGTGAGATTGGAGAAAGTTTGAGAAGACATCTTGAGAGGAAACGACAGCGTCGTGAAAATTAGACGGACTGTGAACGGACAGAAGCAGAAATGCTCGTACACCACCACATAATTACTGTTCGGACAGTGATTCCGAGTAGGCCGTTCCTATCGAATCAATGTCCAAGGGTTTGCTTTTGTAATTTTGTTTCCCTGAGCTGAGAGAGCAGGAACTGTGTCTGACAAAAGCATTCACACCAATGAGAGGTGAGAGGACCGTGGGCGTGTTTCAAAAATGGTGGAGAGGAAAGCGGGGCTTGAAAAAATCTCTTGGGAACAGGCTCGTCTCAAGATGTTCTTTTAAAATTGACAGCTATGATTTTTTTCATTTCATTAAACATAATACAGTATCGGCCTATGCTATTTAATTGCTAAAAATGGATTTGATTAGATAAGGCCTTATGAATCATGTGAATGTAATGAGAAGCCAAGCAGAATGACCCCTTTTATTGGCTAACTGAACAGATTACGATATGCAATTCCTTGTGCTTTATGGGCTGCTGATACAATTGATACATATAAAAAACAGTTGAGGAGGCACCTTCTTTTTAGGCTGGCTTATAGGTAAATTCTGAAGAAGGGGCCTGAGTTGCCTCGAAAAGCTTGCATACTGTAATCTTTTTAGTTAGCCAATGAAAGGGGGCATTTTGCTGGACATCTCATTACACCCATAATGGCTACCACGGTACAACACCTTAATCTCATGGGGAAATTCAAAACCACAAGTTAAATCAAGTCCATGAAGTAACCCAAGTTAAGAATGATACAGGGAGATTCACTCGAAATAGGCCCCCGAATATTCTGTAATTACTCTCTCGCTAGGATGAAGCAACGTGCAATGTGCTCCTCGGTATATGGAGCTTCAAACAAGCCGAGATGCCCCTGCATCGGAGCAGACAGCCGTCACGACCTTTAAACTCCATTTGCAACTTCTGGGTGCATACCGCCCGTACCCCATCACTCAGTCACTACTCAACTTCTCATCAGGATGGTGGAGTACAGTATGGAGCAGTGCGTCCTCATGGTGCGAACATATTGGGTCACCAATTCGTTTTTAAGCAATGTCAGAATCAACTGGATGAAGGCGACTTCCAGCAAGATGGAGTAACGTGTCGCACAAATCGGCGAGGAGCGTGGCAGAAATTGAGTCTTCCTTCAGCAACAGGGTCATTTGGTCACCACAGTCACCGGATCTGACACCACCAGACTTCGTCTTCCTTTGGGGTCTGCTCAAAGGTAAAGTCTATTGGGACAAGCCTCGTAACTAGTGGAAGATTGGAAGGAAAACATCCAACGTGAAATTGCTGCTACCCCCATATCCCCGAGACACTTGCCAACACGTTCGGGAACATGGAGTGCCGCTTTGTAATGTGTCTGACAGAAAATGGAAACCACTTCCAGCATCGTATGCAATGCAATCGATGACACAGACATCAAGGCGTAGAGCGTGTTTGTTTGGGTCAGATTGCTTCATCCTAATGGGTGTTACAACAGAATATTCGGGGGCTTCTTTCGACTAAATCTCCTCGAAGTATCGAAGGCTCAAATGGAGACGTTAACATACGCTTTTATTTTTTCACGTCTTGATTATTGGAATTCTTTACTAACATTTGAACAAGACATCGCTGCTGTGTCTTCAATCTATACAGAAGGCTGCTGCTAGATTGTTAACCCGTTCCAGTAAGTGGCCTACCATTACTCCAATTATATTTTTACTGTATTGGCTTCTAGTGGAATTTAAAATCCGTTTTAAACGTTTAGTAATCTGCATGGTCAAACACCACAATATATTTCATATTTTTTTTTTTACAACATTATACTACCAGTTGCCCACTTAGGTCATCTAACCAGGGCCTTCTTATTGATATGCAGACTCAGCTAAAGACCCGCGGGTATCAGTCTTTTCAGTCCGTTGCACCAAAATGGTGGAATCGCCTTCCTTGTGCTTTACGGGCTGCTAATACAATTGACACAATCGATGAGGCACCTTTTCAGGTTAGCGTATGGGTAGCCATTTTTGGTCCATCTGTTTTATGTTCATTTTGTTGAAATGGTTTGTAGTTGTTATACCATTTGTAACTATGCGTGTTAATTGTTTTCTATGGTGTACAGCAATTTGTGACTCTGTCTGTAAAAGGCGCTTTATAAGATTTAAAAAAATAAAATAAGTGAAAGTCATGTGCTGGACACTTTTTTTGGCAACCACTCCCCCCCCCTCTCCCCAAAATTAGGTCAGCAATTGTTAGTCTTCCAGCCCTGCTGCACATGAGCGCCACTTAATTTTAATCAAACGAGTACCCTGCTTTCATTTTCACTCATTAAAAAAGTCAACACAACCACCATTACAACTTGTACATGTGCTCAGTTTCTCTTGTATGTTAAATTCCATTACTTACGTATCCCAGCACTCTGTTCTTCTGCTCCTCTCCTGTTTCCTTCACTGACTTTCTCTTCAAACTCCGATGACTCCGATTTCACTTCCAGAGAATTCTGCTGTGCTGTATTAGTGAGCTGCGGCTGTAAACAGGAAGGAGGCTCTTCACAGATATGTCGCTTGAAAATATGCCCAGTTTCATGCGTCTGCACTCCAAGACTAACCGGAAAATCCTCTGAATCCTCAACTTTAATGGCGCAAGTCTCCCCCTTAGGCTGCTCTTCTTTAAACACTGAAATTCTTTCTTCACACTCCTCCACCTTTACACACAAATCCCCTGGGTCACCCCACTCACACTCCCGTTTCTTCATGTGTGCCAGTTTTTCCTCCATGTCGTCACTGTTGGCCGAAGCCATTTCTCCGTGTTAAACTCTTCTCTCCCCCCCAAGTGTCTGTTCTTCTCTTCTAAGTTTTCCTTCTTCACATGGACAGCTCCGGTCTGGAGATCATAAGACACCTCACTGCATAACTAGGTGAGCTGGGAAGGCGGCACTTTATTATCTGTAAACAGAAACAGGGATAGAATTACTTCATAAAGTCACAACACGACAGAATTAATGTCCGAGTTGTCACACACGTGCGCCTGGGAGGCAGCTACAGGGCCTGAATGAGAGTAATCCCATGCCAGACCAGGGGGTGGCAGAGTGCACTAACTCTTTCTCTCATACCTCTGCAGACCAGTTATGGGCAATTCCGCCTGGCCCCGATGACGTCACTTCCAGTTTTCCGGGTGTAGTGACGCCACGTCCGGTTCCAGCCCCAGAGATGATGACATTTCCAGTCCCAATTATATCACTTCCGATTCCGGCCCTCGAGATGCCATCACTTCCGGCTCAGCCCCCAGAGATGATATCACTTCTGGCCCTGGGCATGGTTCCTCCCATAGTGATGACATTATTTCTGGTCCCGGGCACAATGACATCACTTCCAGTTCTGACCCTAGAGATGACGTCACTTCCTCCACTCCTCCTTAAAACCACCATCTTGGTGCCAGCAAGTCAGTTCTGTTCTGGACTTTGATCTGTATGCTTCTATTGTGATTATTTATTCCATTTGCAGCCAGGAAATAATATACGGGTGGGCTGCCCCAAACCTTTTTGTGGCTTTTTGGCGATTATTGACAAAGTTTATGATGAGAGATTTGAAATGCTGAGAACTGCCCAGGTCAGCCAAAATGTATCTCAGCAGATTTGCGTAGATACGGACAACTCTTCTACAAAAGAATCACGCACATGGGCTTTTACCCATCGCTAATAAATGTGGCAGTTTGGTTATTTCCCAGTGTAATGAAAAACTGCTTTTGTTAACGTTGTTGCACGTATAAAAATTGTGTATGGGAGAAGATGACTCAATGCAATCGATAAGTAATACCAATGAACCAGTCTGGCATTTGTATTCCACTTTCCCATGTGTTTGTCATGCAACAATGCAGAGTCCCAGAAAGGTGCCTTTCCAGTTGCCGTTATTTAATTGAATGAAATCGTTGATTGTAGTCACAATATTACTCAGCTATCCAGATACTTATGGCCAGTGTCACTCAGCATTTATCAACAATTAATGTACAGATCACGCTTTCATTTACTTACATTTCATCAACTACTTTTCACGCATTACTTAGAATTTGTAAGGCATCACAAATACATTACACGTAGGGACATACACATGAGCTTTATCTATATCTATATCTATAAAAATGTATATATGTATATAAATCTATAGTTCTATACGAATATATTTATTTATTTATATTTATATATATATTTATATTATATATATATATATATATATATATATATATATATATATATATATATATAACTGCTCAAAAATTAAAGGAACACTTTGAAAACACATCAGATCTCAATGGGAAAAAGAAATCCTCCTGGATATCTATACTGATATAGACTGGGTAATGTGTTAGGAACGAAAGGATGCCACATCGTTTGATGGAAATGAAAATGATCAACCTACAGAGCCCTGAATTCAAAGACGCCCCAAAAATCAGAGTGAAAAATGATGTGGCAGGCTAGTCCATTTTGCCAAAATTTAATTGCAGCAACTCCAAATTGTACGCAGCACTTTGTATGGCCCCTGTGTTCTTGTATACATGCCTGACAACATCGGTGCATGCTTCTAATGAGATGACAGATGGTGTTGTGGGGATCTCCTCCCAGATCTGGACCAGGGCATCACTGAGCTCCTGGACAGTCTGAGGTGCAACCTGGTGGCATTGGATGGACCAAAACATAATGTCCCAGAGGTGTTCTATTGGATTTAGGTCAGGAAAGTGTGGTGGCCAGTCAATGGTATCAATTCCTTCATCCTCCAGGAACTGCCTGCATACTCTCACCACATGAGGCCAGGAATTGTCGTGCACCAGGAGCCACTGTACCAGCATAGGGTCTGACAATGGGTCCAAGGATTTCATCCTGATACCTAATGGCAGCCAAGGTGCCTTTGTCAAGCCTGTATCGGTCTGTGTGACCCTCCATGGATATGCCTCCCCAGACAATCATTAACCCACCACCAAACTGCTCATGCTGAATGATGTTACAGGCAGCATAATGTTCTCCATGGCTTCTCCAGACCCTTTCACTTCTGTCACGTGCTCAGGGTGAACCTGCTCTCATCTGTAAAAAGCACAGGGCACCAGTGGTGCATCTGCCAATTCTGGTATTCTATGGCGAATGCCAATCGAGCTGCATGCTGCTGGGCAGTGAGCTCAGGGCCCATTAGAGAACATGGGGCCCTTGGGTCACCCTCATGAAGTCTTTCTGGTTGTTTGGTCAGAGACATTCACACCAGTGGCCTGCTGGAGGTCATTTTGTAGGGCTCTGGCAGTGCTAATCCTGTTCCTCCTTGCCCAAAGGAGCAGATACTGGTCCTGCTGATGGGTTATGGACCTTCTATGGCCCTCTCCAGCTCTCCTAGAGTAACTGCTTGTCTCCTAGAATCTCCTCCATGCCCTTGAGACTGTGCAGGGAGACACAGCAAACCTTCTGGCAATGACACATATTGATGTGCCATCCTGGAGAAGTTGGACTACCTGTGCAACCTCTGTAGGGTCCAGGTATCGCCTCATGGTACCAGTAGTGACACTGACTGTAGCCAAATGCAAAACTAGTGAAGAAACAGTCAGAAAAGATGAGGAGGGAAAAATGTCAGTGGCCTCCACCTGTTAAACCATTCCTGTTTTGGGGGTCATCTCATTGTTGCCCCTCTAGTGCATCTGTTGTTAATTTCATTAACACCACAGCAGCTGAAATTGATTAACAACCCCCTCTGCTACTTAACTGACCAGATTAATATCCCATAAGTTTCATTGACTTTATGCTATACTCTGATTAAAAAGTGTTCCCTTCATTCTTTTGAGCAGTATTTATACACACACACACACATAAGTAGTCCCCAGGTTACGGGACATCCGACCTATGACATATGAACGGGGCCCCAGCTGTGACCCATGCGCCTCCGTAACTGCCACTCTGTCATCTTCGACCTGGGGACGCTGCAAACGGTGGCTGGACGGAAGCTGGAGGGGGGTGATTTTGCTGCTCATGCAGTGTAGTGTCCCTCGGGCGGCTCCTGGCAGCAAGCGATTTCACTGCCTGCCCACCATACACGGCTGGTAATGCGGCAAGCAGTGACCCTGTTGTGGCTGAACGGAGGCAATTGAGGGTGAACGGGGTGGCAGGGGGTATCATTGTAGTGTGCCTCGGATGGCTGCCTATTGAATGAAGGCGATTCACTACCCGCCTTTGGCCGCACTGTGTTCATTCTCGGTGGGCGGACGCTGCATGCAGCATACTGTAGTGGAGGTGAATGTGAGGTGGGCTGGTGATGAACCCCCCACTCGCTGCCCCCATTCATTCTCAATAGCAAACCTGCTTGTACTGTTACACACATAGCAGGAAGTTGCCTCTCTTCAGTACATCAGACATGTTGACGACGGGTGCCTTCCTGCTGTGATTGCGTGGACAGTGCTGTGCAGAAGAGCTCATCTTAACCTTTTGTCTTCACCCTTCAAGAATGTCCCTAAGACACAAATCTGATGCAGATGATGGTGATACAGTAAAGAAGAGAAAAACCATCACCATGGAAAATAAAGTAAAAATAATAAAAAGGTCACAGAGAGGTGAAACTCCTGCATTCATTGGCAGAGCACTTGGTTACAGTCAGTCATCAATAGCATTTATTAAAATAATGTACCTGTTCCAACTTACATACAAATTCAACTTAAGTACAAACCTACAGTCCCTATCTCGTACGTATATATTTTTATGTATATATATTTATATATATATTGTCACGCTGGGGTCACAGATTTGCACAGAGACACAAGAGGTTGTAGAAAACAGGAATTTTATTCAAACACTGCAAACAAACATTTGTTTCTTTTTCAAAAGCTTAAACGTGCTCCATGACAAGTCAGCGATGACAGTTCCGCTAAGAGCAGAGAATGTCAGAGAGAGAGAGAGAGAGAGATAAAAGCAAAACAATCAATTCCAAAACTGACAGGCGTGCGAAGTCTTTATTACGCGTTATAGCGCGAGTGAGAAGGGTAAGGAGCAAAGTGAAGGTAGACTGTGTTTCAGGGGTATTCCCAGGGGCGTCTGTGTCCTCTCGGGGTGCGATCTCCCCTCCAGCTTACAATATATATATATAAATAAAATCCAACGTCTGTCGTTCTGCTTCTCCCATCGTACTAAGAATCATAGTTCACTTGATATATTCGCACTAAACCGAGACAGAGGCTGGGGGCCGAGGGGAGGGGGAAGCGTGACATCAGGAGTGGGGGGCCAGGCGGGGCCTTCCTCACTCACACGCCAGCCTCTGTTCCACTCGATCTACCTCTCGCCACGTGTTGGAGAGGACCTTGCCTCCACTTAGCTAGCGAAAGACAGAACTACTTAACGGATTTAGATCGTTTTTTTTTTTTTATAATTTGCTTGAACATTCCGGTTGAATTGTGGCCCAACCCTCACAAGCCAGTCTCAGGGCATGTACCTTAACTCTGTTAAGCTGGCAAACGAAAGAACTACTTAAAGGATTTAGATAGTTTTTTGGGTTTTTTTCTCAGAATTTGCTTGAACATTCTGGTTGGTTTTGCGACTTGTCTCATCACGCTAAGAATCATAGTTAAACTAGCGGCAGCGATTTATTTGAGCGAATCCGAGAGAGATGCAGCAGGGTCGGGGCGGGGGCAGCGTGTCGTCAGAAGTGGGGGTGGGGCCTCCTAACTCACGCGCCAGCCTCCGGTCGAGTCACTCCACCTCTGGCCACGTCTTGGAGTGCAACTTGCCTCCGCTTAACTAGCGCCACCGGTTTGTTTATTGATTTTTAAAGTTTGTCCTGTTTCACTGCTACGTGGGCAGAGCCGCAGAGGACAGCTAGTATCTAATAAATACAGTGGAACCTCGGTTCACGAACGTCCCGTTCCGCATACAACTCGGTTCACGACCAAAAGATCGCCAAACTTTTGCCTCGGTTCACAACCACACACTCGGTATCTGAACAAGCCAGGTTCCCTTTGCCTGCCTGCAAGCTGAGCTGAAAGAGAGAGAGAGAGAGAGAAGGCGGCGAGCGTGCCTGCTGGGAAGGGGAGGAGGAGATTGCTGCGTGTTTGCTGAACAAGCCAGTTTCCCTTGCGCCCTCAGTTGAGAGAGAGAGAGAGAGAGAGAAAGGGCTAGCGAGCACGTGCCTGCTGGGAAGGAGGAGGAGGAGATTGCTGCACGGGTTTGCCTGCCTATCTGTAGGCTGTAGTGCAAGCGAAACCATCCCCTCCCCACAGGCAGCCTGAGAGAGAAAGAGAGCGCCATGCTTTTTCATTTAAGCAAAGCAGCTCCTTGTTCATTGTTTTCAATGAGGCGTGCACTCTCTTTGTGCTCTACAGTATTTCGTGTGCTTTTGCAGTTAACTATGGCTTCTAAGCAAGTGGAGATTTGTCAGAAGAAAGTTTTGAAGAAAATTGAAATCAAGTAAAGAAAGAAATTACAAAAGGTGGAAAAAATGTTTACCAGTTTACTCATTTACCAATGTGAGAACCCTCGTGCTTTCAACCATCATAATGTAAACAAAGCCAGACTGCCAGTAATGTGGAGGGTCACAAGAGCGTTCTTTTGGAATGGCTGCATGAGGCTTTCACTCCCACCAGCTAAACAGCTAAAAGCACCAGAAACCCAAGAAATCACAAGAGAAAACGCCTGAAGGAAAACACTTCATGCCAGAACTCGTTTCATGCAAGGTTAGTTTTCTTGGTGGTTTTTGTATTACGGATTTTTCAAAAGTTAATTTTTTAGTTCATAATGCGATTTGTTGCAATGTTATTTTCTCTTTTTCAAATGTTAGCTTTTTCCTTGTGCTTAAAACTCATGAAAGGTTTACAGATGGAGTTTTTCATAGCGATTAGGTGCGATGTTACATTTCTCTTTTCAAATGTTAAGCTTTTTCCTTGTGCTTAAAACTCATTAAAATTGTTTACATGGAGGACTTCATCGTGTGATTTGTTGCAATGTTAATTTTTGGTTGCTTTGAGTTGGTTTTAAATGAAGTTGGATTTGTGCAATGTTTTTTCTGCTGTGCTTAAAACTCATTTTAAAAACATTGTTTACAGCGATCAGGCTTTAGGTTTAATAGCGCGATCTCCTGTAATCTTACTTTTTTGTTTGCTTGTGAGTTGGTTTTGCAAGCGCTTTGGAATTTTTTCTGCTGTGCTTAAAAGTCATTTTAAAAAATGCTGCTTGTGACACGTGCTACAGAGAGATTAGAGAGCGGGCAGCTGACAGGGAAGGGATTGGGGGACGGATAGGTGTGTGTGTGTGTGTGTGTGTGTGTTTGTGCTTCGCTACACAGAGACAGAGAGCGTGGCGAGCCAGCTCGTGTAGCTGATCAGGGAGCCTGGGTGTTTTGTGTCAGTGTTATTCAATGTTTTTACATTAGTTTACTATTACACTGTGGATTCTATGGTGTAATTAACTATATTTGTGCTTAATCTGTACATATTTTTACATATTTACATACAGTTTGTACAGTCTGGAACAGATTAATTGTATTTACATACAATCCTATGGGGGAAACTGCTTCGGTTCACGACCAACTCGGTTTACGACCAAAGTTCTGGAGCAATTATGGTGCGTGAACCGAGGTTCTATACTCAGAAACAGCAATAAATTTAATTTGAACTGAATCCCACTTCCTAAAACACCAATTCAATTCCAAGTCAGTTATACAGGTAGTCCCCAGGTTACGGACATCCGACCTACGACATACGAAAGGGGCCGCAGCAGCTCATGTGGCACCTCATCAAATGCTTTCTGAAAGTCCAGATCAATAATATCATCTGCTCCACTTTGATCAGATCCTTTTGTTGCCTCCTCATTGAATTTTATAACTCTTTCCGGGTGGATGTCGACTTCTGTCCAAAGGAGGGTTTGACGGTGGTAATCAACTGTAAATGGTAACAAAATACCACCGTTAGACCATTAGAACAATCCAGATGAGAACAGGCCATTCAGCCTAACAAAGCTCGTACAGTCCTATACACTAAACTATCAAATTCTGAAAATCCCTAAAGTCTTAATGTTTTAGTCCATTATGTTTTAGTTGGCCTCACTTTGCTAAAAGGAAAGTGCGCTTCATTGGCTACATTGAGATTCCCTGTGTGAGCAGCAAATAACGGCAAAAGCGGCATCCACCTCTGGCGAGAGATAGAAGTGAATGTGTAAAGCAAAATACTCTGTGGAGGACGTTTTGTATATTCTCGCTGAATTGGATTCTGACTTGTCAGACTCAAGTGATCAAAAAAACGAATGTGAGGTCGATCCCCAGCCGATTGAGATGCTGAACAGGTTTGTGTAGCCGACACGCGTACGACAACATTTACCCGGGAGGGACGCCACTTACAGTCCAACGACAAGAGGTACAAACCAGATTACGATGCACTGCGAACTGTGACCGCTCTGCCACCCCTGCCACACCACGTGGAGACTGCCTGGCAGCCAGCCTACCGTGCATTCCTACCTAATTGGCAGGCACAGCATGCGGCAACAGACATTTTCTGCTGATTTGTGTGTGAAACCATTGCTTTGTATGTCAAGTTGGGGAGCATGAACTGGTACAGCGCATTGCCGCACCCACTACACAACGAAACAACTCGGGATCCCGGTTGGCAACCCCCCAGTCCCACCCACAAATGACCCTCTATCTGCTGCAGCCAGGTGTTACGTGGGCGCCCCCTTGGCTTGGTCCAGCCACTCGGGTCCACAACAATGAATCACCCTCGGGTAATCACGCCACATGGCCGAAGTGCCATAACCGACGCTCCCTCACAATGCAGGTCACGTACCTCATTTGGGACTACATGAGCAACACAAAGTTAAACCAACGGTACCCAAGGATTCTCCGGAGAGAATTACATACAGTCATATGAAAAAGTTTGTGAACCCCTCTCAGCCTGCATAATAATTGACTCTCCTTTCAACAAAAAAAGATAACAGTGGCATGTCTCTCATTTTCTAGGAACATCGGAGTACTGCGGTGTTTTCCGAACAAAGATTTTTAGTGAAGCAGTATTTAGTTGTATGAAATGAAATCAAATGTGAAAAACTGGCTGTGCACAAATGTGGGTCCCCTTGTCATTTTGCTGATGTGAATGCCTGTCACTGCTCAGTGCTGATGACTTGCAACACCAAATTGGTTGGATTAGCTGGTTAGGCCTTGAACTTCATAGACAGGAGTGTCCAAATGTATTTAAGGTGGTCAATTGCAAGTTGTGCTTCCTTCACTTTGAATCTCCTCTGAAGAGTGACAGACAGCATGGGATCCTCAGAGCAACTCTACAAAGATCTGAAAACAAAGATTGTTGAGTATCCTGATTTAGATGAAGGCTACAAAAAGTCATCTCAGAGGTTTAAACTGTCAGTTTCAAGTGTAAGGAATGGAATCAGGAAATGGAAGGCCACAGGCACAGTTGCTGTTAAACCTCAGGTCTGACAGGCCAAGAAAAATACAGGAGCGGCATATGGGCAGGATTGTGAGAAGGAGTACAGACAACCCACAGATCACCTCCAAAGACCTGCAAGAACATCTAAGCTGCAGATGGTGTATCTGTACATCGTTCTACAATTCAGCTGCAATTTGCACAAAGAACATCAGTATGGCAGGGTGATGAGAAAGAAGCCCTTTCTGCACTCACACCACAAACAGAGTCGCTTCGTTGTATGCCAATGCTCATTTAGACAAGCCTGATTCATTTTGGAACAAAGTGCTTTGGACTGATGAGACAAAAATGGAGTTATTTGGTCATAAATAAAAGCACTCTGCATGGGGAAGAAGAACACCGCATACCAAGAAAAACACCTGCGACCTCCTGTCAAATCTGGTGGAGGTCCCATCATGCTGTGAGGCTGTGTGGCCAGTTCAGGGACTGGGGCCCTTGTTAAAGTCGAGGGTGGATGAATTCAACCCGATATCAACAAATTCTTCAGGATAATGTTCAAGCAGTCAGTCACAAAGCTGAAGTTACGCAGGGGTTGGATATTCCAACAAGACAACGACCCAAAACACAATTCGAAATCTACAAAGGTTTTCATGCAGAGGGAGAAGTACAATGTTCTGGAATGGCGTCACAGTCACCTGACTTGAATATCGAAAATCTATGGGATGATTTGAAGCAGGCTGTCCATGCTTGGCAGCCATCACATTGAACTGAACTGGAGAGATTTTGTATGAAGAATGGTCAGAAACACCTCCATCCAGAATCAGACACTCATCAAAGGCTATAGGAGGACAGCGTCGAGAGGCAAAGGAGGCTCCACTACGTATTGATGCCATATGTCTGTTGGGGTGCCCAAATTTACACACCTGTCTAATTTTGTTATGATGCATATTTTCTGTTAATCCAATAAACGTAATGTCACTGCTGAAATCCTACTGTGTCCATAAGGCATGTCGTATATTAAAAGGAAGTTCAACCAATGACAAACAAAATCCAAAGAATTAAGAGGGGTTCACAAACTTTTCATAAGACTGTAGTTACATTGTATCTGTACTTTCAAAATGTAATAAAAACATTAGGGTATGTAAGTACAACTATGTAGCAGATGTTCCATGGTCTGGGCAATTTTAATGGAGAATTGACTTGTTTTTGGATGAGTGATAAATTGTTACATTGTAATTATATAAACTGTGGAATAACAATGACAACCGAGTAATTAACTACAGCGTTATTTTGTATTACACAGTAAGTAATAACTCATAGTTACTGTACTTATACAGGTAATTACATACTGTAGTAGTTACAGTGTAATTATGGACACTTAATGTAAAGTGTTACCCAATATTCAAATTTTCGGAGATACTGAATTTTGGGTTTCCATTACCTGTTGGCCATAATCAGTAAAATGAAAAGAAATGAACACTTGAAATATATCACTGTGTGTGTAATGAGTCTATAGAATATAGGAGGTTCACTTTTTGAATCGAATTACTGAAATAAATGAACTTCTTCGATGATATTCTAATTTAATGAGACTAACCTGTATACAGTGGCATGCAAAAGTGTGGGCCCCCCGTTGCTTCAAATGTCTGTACCTGTGAATAGTTAAGTCAGCAGAAGATGAACTGATCACCAAAAGGCACAAAGCTCAACATCTCACATTTCTCTTCAGCCTCTGATGTAAGATTAGTGGATTGTGTTTGTTGTGTACAATTGTACAGTGAAAAAGGGAAAGGAGCACCATGCAAAAGTTTGTGCACCCCAAAATATTTGAGGTCCCAGATAGCTTTCTTCAAGGTGGTCTCAGACCTTCATTAGCCCGTCAGGACTCTGGCTTCTTCACACTGTCACCCATGTGCCATTAGGAGGCTGATCAAAGGACCAAATGAAGGTCCAATCCTTTTTGGAAGGTCCAAGGCGCGCCAATCCTTTCTCCGTTATCTCAAAGGATCAAAAATGGGAAATTCTGCCTGCTTCCTCTCCAGGCGCTGAAGACGTCACTTCCTGGCAGACAGCTTAAAACCCACACCACTTCCTGCTTCTAGTCAGTCGAATGTTGAACTCATACCTGTTCATAACTCTGCAACTTCATTTGCTTTTTGCAGCCAGGGCTCAAGGATACGGGCGGCTGCCCCAAACCTTTTTCTGTGTGTCGAAGCTGTTTAATTCACAATACTCATCATTAGGAAACCCCCGGTGATGTTAAGTGTACAGCTGTATAAATTCCCAGACCCCTCAGACCGTGTCAACCAACAATCAGCAGCCATGGGCTCTTCTAAGCAGCTGCCAGGCACTCTGACAAATCAGAGAATTGAGGCTCATAAAGCAGGACGACGTGGCAGCAAGAAGACAGCAAAATGTTTTCAGGTTGCCGTTTCCTCGGTTTCTAATGTTATTAAGAAATGAAAGTTGACAGGAACGGTGGAAGTCAAACTTTGATAGAACTGCTCCTTGGATTGCTAGAAAGGCAAATCAAAACCCCTGCAAAAGATCTTCATGAAGATTTAGCCGACTCTGGAGTGGTGGTCCACTGTTCTACTGTGCAGCGACCCCCTAAACAAATAGGACCTTCATGATAAAGCCAGCAGAAGAAAACCTTGCATGTGTCCTCACCACAAAATTCAGGACCTGAAGTGTGCAGATGAACATCTAAACAAGCCTGATGCGTTTTGGAAAACAAGTCCTGTGGACTGACGAAGTCAAAATGGAACTTACTGGCCACAACGTGCAAAAAGGTGTGTTTGGAGATAACCGGGGGCCGAACTACAGGAAAAGATCACGTCTCTGACTATTAAGGATCAATCAGGCTTTTGGCTTGTGTGGCGGCCAGTGGCACAGGGGACAAGTCTTTGGGTTTTGGGGGCAAAGTTTTGCATTCCACTGTATGGAATTGTGTCAAATAGACACACTCGATTTATAAAGGAAGCCCATTCTTTTAATACTGGTAAGAGTTGTTTAATCAAATAACGTGATTGCAACAAAATTCAAACTAAGCTTTCCTGCTTAGCTCCGATACCGGGACTCACACACACCAGGCCGTATCGGTTAGTGGTGGGAGGCGAAGTCCAACCCCCTCACATATATCCCGTCCCCTTTAAACTTTAATATAACATTCTCGTTGCCAAAAGCTATAAACCAATATTAAACACAACTGTTTGAAAAACAACATGAAATATATCATATTTAAGAGTTTCATTTTAGGTGCTCAGCCCGTGTGTGCATATGTATAAAAAAAAACATGTATATAACTTCATATAACTACAATAGCGAGGATAATGTAAATAGTAAAGTGGAAAACTTTCATTCTAAAGTAAGAGCTGCTGTTGACATAGTTGCACCTGAAAAGACAGTTAAAAAATCTTCTAGCATTGTTATTCCATGGAAGACCCAAAGAGTGTCTGATTTAAAAGAACATGCCGTAGAGCTGAGCGTAAATGGAGGAAAACTAAACTTACTATCCATTATGAGATATTGAAGGTTAAAATAACAGAATACAATAACACTGTCCGCCTTGAGAGGCTGCTATTTCTCTAATATTATAAATAACAATGCTAGTAATCCCAGAGTCTTATTTTCTACAATTGATCGTCTGTTAAACCAGGTAACACAAAGGAATGCCCCCAGAATACTTCCAGTGAAACCTGTGAGAACATTGCTGTATTTTTCAATCAAAAAATTAATGATATTAGAGATAACATAGTATATCTCCCCAACACTGCAGAACCTCCAAAGCCCCGGTACTCCATTATAAACAAATTAAATGCTTTTACCAGGATAGATTTACCTGAATTACATAGTATAATCTCTCAACTGAAACCCTCCACCTCGTCCTTGACCCAATACCAACAAGGTTTTTCAAAGAAATATCAGGCGTGCTAATTGACAATATTCTGGACATAGTTAATTCGTCATTAGATACGGGGTCTTCCGACTGTCTTAAGACTGCTGTAGTTAAACCCCTGCTCAAGAAAAATAATCTTGACTCCTCTGCCTTTGAAAATTTTAGACCCATCTCTAACCTGCCCTTCTTAAGTAAAATTCTAGAGAAGGCAGTCATTATGCAGTTAAATGACCACCTCAATAAACATGCTATTCTTGATAAATTTCAGTCAGGTTTCAGAACAAATCACAGCACAGAAACTGCACTCGTTAAAGTAGTAAATGACTTGCGGTAAATGCAGACAGAGGCCATTTATCTGTTCTCATCCTCTTAGATCTGAGTGCTGCATTTGACACCATTGATCACAATATTCTTAGAAATCGCCTTAGTCAATGGGTGGGCCTCTCTGGCAGTGTCTTAAATTGGTTTGAATCCTACCTGGCAGGTAGAAAATTCTTTGTGAGTTGTGGTAATAAAACTCAAAGACACATGATATCCATATGGTGTTCCACAAGGCTCTATCCTGGGTCCGCTGTTTTCTCAATCTACATGCTTCCGTTAGGTCAGATTATCTCAGGTTACAACGTGAGCTACCACAGCTATGCTGATGACACACAGCTGTACTTATCAATAGCACCTGATGACCCCGACTCTCTCGATACACTAACACAATGTCTTACTGGTATTTCTGAATGGATGAATAGTAATTTTCTCAAACTAAATAAAGAGAAAACTGAAATTTTAGTAATTGGCAATAATGGATTCAATGAGGTTATCAGAAATAAACTTGATGCACTAGGATTAAAAGTTAAGACGGAAGTAAAAAACTTAGGGGTAACCGTTGACTGTAATCTGAATTTTAAATCGCATATTCATCAGACCACTAGGACAGCATTTTTCACTTAAGAAACATAGCAAAAGTTAGACCTCTTATATCATTGAAAGATGCTGAGAAATTAATTCACGCTTTTGTTTTCAGTAGACTAGATTACTGTAACGCACTCCTCTCAGGACTACCCAAAAAAAGACATAAATCACTTGCAACAAGTGCAGAATGCAGCTGCTAGAATCCTAACTGGGAAAAGAAAATCGAACACATTTCTCCAGTTTTGATGTCACTACACTGGTTGCCTGTGTCATTCAGGATTGACTTTAAAATTCTGCTTATGGTTTATAAAGCCTTAAATAATCTCGCTCCATCTTATATATCGGAATGCCTGACACGTTATATTCCAAATCGTAACCTTAGATCTTCAAATGAGTGTCTCCTTATAATTCCAAAAGCTAAACTTAAAAGAAGTGGTGAGGCGGCCTTCTGCTGTTATGCACCTAAAATCTGGAATAGCCTGCCGATAGGAATTTGCCAGGCAAATACAGTAGAGCACTTTAAAACACTGCTGAAAACACATTACTTTAACATGGCCTTTTATAACTTCACTTTAACTTAATACTGATACTCTGTATGTTCAATTCTTCATAATAACTATTCACAGTGGCTCCAAAATCCGTACTGACCCCTACTCTCTCTTCTGTTTCTTTTTCCGGTTTTTTGTGGTGGCGGCCTGCCACCACCACCTACTCAAAGCATCATGATGCACCAACATTGATGGACTGAAAGCCAGAAGTCTACGTGACCATCATCATCAGGTCCTTCCATGAAAACCCTAAATACAAAGAGGACTGTTTGACTTATGTTAGGTAGATTGCCCAGAGGGGACTGGGCGGTCTCTTGGTCTGGAACCCTACAGATTTTATTTTTTCTCCAGCTTTGGAGTTTTTTGTTTTTCTGTCCACCCTGGCCATCGGACCTTACTTATTCTATGTTAATTAATGTTGACTTATGTTTATTTTTTATTGTGTCTTCTATTTTTCTATTCATTTTGTAAAGCACTTTGAGCTACATTTTTTTGTATGAATATGTGCTATATAAATAAATGTTGATTGATTGATGTACAGATGTTTAAATGGAAGCACGTTACCTAGAGAGCTGGTAGTCTCGTTATCATTTCCATAATGAGCTCTGAATCGCAAACAAACGAGTTAACTAAAACCTCGTAAAAACAAAACAAAAAAGTAAAACAAATAGGTTTTAATTAATTAAGAAAATAGTTAAAGGGAGAGCCTGCAACCACTGAGGACCCCTCAATGATTCAATCAATTACTCAATCTCTCACTCACACACACACACACACACACACACACACACACACACACACACACACACACACACACACACACACACACACACACACACACACACACACACTTCATTCACCTCCACCACTTCGCTGTTGCTTTTTCCGCCTCACCGGCACTGCTGCTCCACTGTCTTTTCTATCCTTTTACAATTTCTTACCTCTCATCTCCCGTCGCTCTCTTTCTTTCTTTCTTTCTTTTTTTATTCCATATGCAGTCTGAGGGAAGAAATAAACAAAGAGAAACACAATGAGTCGTTAGAGAGCAACGCCAGGGGAAAGCGATGTTACGTGGGTAAACACTGCCATCTATTGGAAGGAGGGAATGTTATTTTAAAACGTGTTTTTTTCTCTCTCTCTCTCTCTCTGTTCTTAAGACCTGCTTCTATTGAATACCTCAAGACAACTGACTAATTTGGACCCGCGAAGGACTGGCATACTGCCCACTGCTAGATCCAGCCAGTTGTCCAGCTGTAGCACCCCCAAAGCTGCTTTGTGCAGGACAACTGGACTGGCGCTTGCTGTCAGAAATGTGAGGCCACTCGTATAAATGAGTTTTTTGATCTCCAGAATATTTACTGTAAGGTGTTTACAGGCCAGTGAATTGATAACAAGCAGCGATGGACATCTGATTTTTCTTTCTGACACCCCCAACACGCACACACACACACTCCTCTCTCTCTCTCTTCTTCTCTCTCACACATACTCACACACTCTGTTGTGCAAAATGTTGATACACATATACAAAAACTGCGGTGGGCTGGTGCCGTGCCCAGGTTTTGTTTCCTGCATTGTGCCCTGTGTTGGCTGGGATTGGCTCCAGCAGACCCCCGTGACCCTGTAGTTAGGATATAGCGGGTTGGATAATGGATGGATGGCTGTATGGACATATACAAAAAGTATGTTAGGCTAAGAAGAGTTTTACAAATAACGACGCAAAAATATTCTAAAAATAAGAAATATAAGAGTGCTAAAAAAATGGTCCAGTCAACGTTAAGAGTGGTGTCGGTGCCGAGTCCGCTGCTGTTCTTAATATACTGTACCAGTAACGGCGCACTGCACGTTACCACTTGACTTATAATTTCCATCCTCTTTCTCTCTACGCCTAGCATTGGTTTGCTCAGAGTTTGATGCGCTTGCTGCTTGCTGAGCAGCTCTTGTTTTGTCCACCCTAGCGGATCGCTTCTTCACTTCTTTTGTCGGCATCTCTTTTTGTTAAAACTGCAATTACTTAGTATGATTTCTTTCATTTTTCACTTAAGCTGGCACTTAAGTCTTCAATTTGCCTGAAGAATAATTTAAGATATGAAGAGGTAGAAGAAGTGATGGCAAAGTTGGTAGGGATGAGAATGGCGCCCGTACGCATGCGCCACACGCCTGCCCTGCTGAGAGTCGTTTCTACAGGGTGGTCCAGATCGTCTTGATGACTTTGATTTATGTGGGGGCAATTCCAGTTTGGCGCGAAGACGATTCTTCATGTCGTCAGTTTACACACTTCTCGATGGTCCGGGATTTTTTGGGTGATTTTCTATGTAATAAATTTAATAAGTTATAACGTAATGAAAATTGCATTATTACATCTGGACCACCCTATACAATAAAACAAAGAGAGGAATAACCGTATAGGTCAATCAACACCCCGAAAGCAGATAGTAGATGTCACATAGTATATGTGTACCAAATTTCAGGTCAATAGGTCAAACGGTTTGTGAGCAACAAGTGATTTAAAATCCTGGACAGACAGACAAACAGCCACGGTAGCGTATTATAACCAGTAACGACACACTGCACGAGCTGTGAATAACCTTGACTTGAGCATTCCTAGTTTTCATCCTCAATGAACAATCCAGCATTAGGGAGCACCGAGGCATAAGGCAAAAGTGACAACTAAGTGGCTCGGGGGTCCATGGCCAGGAAACTCCCCTTTAAGAACTTGTGGTCACTCCTCAAGAGGCGGTGGACCAACAAAAACCCCCCAATTCTGACAAATTCCAAGCATTGATTATGCAAGAGTGGGCAGCTGCCATCAGTCAGGATTCGGCCCAAAAGTTGATTGCCAGAGGTCTTGAAAAAGAAAGAAGGGCCAACACTGCAAATATTTACTCTGCGCATAAACTTCATGGAATTGTCAATAAAAGCTTTTGAAACTTCTGAAACGTTTGTCATTATACTTCAGTATACCATAGAAACATCTGACAAAAAATCTAAAAACACTGAAGCAGCCAACTTAGTAAAAACCCAAACTTGGGTCATTCTTAAAAATTTTGGCCACGACTGTGCTGTGTTATAAAACATTCCCTTAGTCAGGTCTAAAAACTCCGTTATTTTCAAGGTTAGCCAAGATAATATTCGGATAGTTAAAGTCCCCCTGCAAACTTGCCTTTTTAATACTACTAAAGAGGTATATATTGTAATTATTGTTTGCATTGTGGTGTCTATAATACGATCCTAAAATAAGGCCTTTTTCCCCATTGATGAACACAGACGTCAGACTGAAGAAGACTTGCATTTAAATTCTGGTTGACGGGAACAGTTCTTCCGCCCGCCCCTTCCTCTTTTCGGTTCTGTATTGACACTTCCTACAAAATGTGTAGGCGTGGCCAAGTCTCCCGAGTCGCTGACAGATGACGTACATTATGTTCATGTTTCCTGTCTCCGAGCTCACGGGTCTCACTCGAGCAGGACAATCGTGTTCAGACTTCATCAACGTACATAGAAACGAGCAAAAGTGCGGAAGGTGAGATCAAGTCGGACGCGGAGGTCGTATACGGGTCAGAATTTAAGGGGGATGTGGGAAACGATACGATGAGCGGTTACATATTTTAGAAGCTGTCTGGTACTGTGGGGATTTAGACAAAACACGCGAAGTTTTCATCTCTTTTTTTAGCGTATTGGAGTCATAGCGAATCGCGCCCTCGTTATTCAATGAGTTTGAAGTCAATTACGGAGTATGCTCGCTTCCAGCTGGTGTGGACTATTAACGTGGGAATGTTAAGATGATCCGTGTAGCGTAGCGTGCGATTCAGTGTGCCATCTGGTTTAGCGCAGGCGAATTAAATCGTGATTGTCTTTGCTCAAATAAATACCTGTTCTCCGTTTCTCGTTTCTATTTAACCCAAGCATTGTGCTGTCATGCCTGACGGTGAAGTTCATTGCAATCCCGCGCAGCCCAGTCGTCAAATCCGCATTTAGATTTTCCCGGTGGACTGCCTTTTTTTTTTTGCCGTTTTAGGGGGATGTGTCTATTGGAAAAGTGGACGGTGATCTTTCTTAAAGGGGCGTTCAGAAATGAACATCTTCTGTTTTTATGTACAAGCGGCTGAAGCGTCTACTGTGGTCTTTTAGTAACAAACTAAATTCCTCAACGAGACCTCATTAACACAGAAAAACGCAAATTATGACGGATAACAACCGCAGGCCTTTACTTTTACTTTACTCGTAGTCACTCTTTGTTTTAAATATTTCCACTGGAAGTTTCATTGTTCTACTGAAAAGTTTGAATGGCCGGTTGCTTGTTTTTTGGAGTTTAAATTATTAGACTGACCTACTCCGACCACAAATACTAACCTTAAAGTTTGTGGGGGTGGAGCATAGTTGCCTATAGGTCCGTAATGTTGATGTTTCATTTGGGTGCCTAATGTTAAAAACGAAAATCCGATTCTCGTTACGTTTATAGAAAAGGGTCCGTGCCGTCCGTTTAGTAGTGATGGGCCGCTCGATACTCAGGTTTCGACACTGTGTCGAGCTATCGAAGCACTGGAGATCGAAGCACCGCTTCGAGGCTTGCTTCAAATGCGCCCGTCACGTGATTTTGAGCACGCTAGCGTAATGACGTCATTGATATCCGCGCAGTCAGCAGTCGATTTGGTCAGTAACTAGTCTGCTGAAGTGCTTTGGCTCAAAGCGTAAATAGCGGTTGTCTGTGTTATATTGATAAAATACGCTAACCGAGTTCAAATCCTAGTTGGGGCTCGCATATGTTGAAATAAGGATTTTGTATAAAACAGTTAAGTAGTACTTGTTTGAAAGTTAACAAATATATTTTGGAGACATTATGAACGATTTACATGGGGCACCTTTTTCCTCGGTGTGGAATTGTGTCCACCAAGAATCTGTAACAAATCGATGAGCATATTTTGCGTAAGGTAGCACGTATTGTAACAATCCAGAATCTATTCTACCCCATGTCGATCATATCACAGAGGCTAAGAAATGCTTCACTAAAGCCGACGTGGTCATTACACCAGTATATGCGCAAGACATTCCTCATTAAACGTTTTACTATTCAGTGATTCCCAGATCTGTTGCCGATTTGTATTATTGATTTCCAAAAAGCAATGTGAGTAAAAGCGTGTTCTGCATAACTAATCACAATTGTCTTTAAAACAGAATCAGCGCCATCAACAGTGTCTTCTGCAATTTTAGGAAAGCCTTGGGATTTCTGCGTTAATGAGACAAAAAAGTTGTAAAGAAACTTTGCAAATTCATCCAAAGGTGAACGTAAAGATCACTCAAGTACTGAGAAGAAGGAGAAGCTGGATAAGCACATCTGGAGCCAAACTTTCAAAAAAGCACCTGACTTTGTCATGAACATTCCTTTAGTTGTGAATTCATCTTATCAAAGGCTGCGCTGGGGGGGTAAATAAGTAATCTTCCGAAGTGCAGCACAACAGAGTAAATAATTGATGTAAATAGAATTACTGAAAGACTAAGTTTTTGCCGTTTCTGTATTCTTAAACCATCTTCCAGTTACACAATCCCCCGCAGTCAATATCACATTCAATGTTCTCTGCTCCTTAACCTGTCTTGTTACCCAAAGCATCAACACTCAGTTTCATTCAAGGCTTTACCGTCCTTCCTTTCATAGACATAAAATAAAACACATTTCCTCTACATGTCCAATAATAATAGTAAACTTGCAGGAACGAGAAAAGCACAAGATGGGAATATTTATGACAAGAGCCTGGACATCAGGATGAGAATGTGCCTTGTCACCCATACGTGAGCTCGTCTGCCATCCCTCGGTTACACTGGCACACGTTACACTCGGAGCAAATGCAATGGAGAATATCATTCAATCTATCAATCAACATTTATTTATATAGCACATGTTCATACAAAAATGTAGCTCAAAGTGCTTTACAAAATGAATAGAAAAATAGAAGACACAATAAAAATAAACATAAGTCAACATTAATTAACATAGAATAAGTAAGGTCCGATGGCCAGGGTGGACAGAAAAAAAAAACTCCAAAGGCTGGAGAAAAAAATAAAATCTGTAGGGGTTCCAGACCACGAGACTGCCCAGTCCCCTCTGGGCAATCTACCAACATAAATGAAACAGTCCTCTTTGTATTTAGGGTTTTCATGGAAGGACCTGATGATGATGGTCACGTAGACTTCTGGCTTTCAGTCCATCAATGTTGGTGCATCAGGATGCTTTGAGTAGGTGGTGGTGGCGCAGGCCACCGGAAAAGAAACAGAAGAGAGAGTTGGGGTCAGTACGGATTTTGGAGCCACTGTGAATAGTTATTATGAAGAATTGAACATACAGAGTATCAGTATTAAGTTAAAGTGAAGTTATTAAAAGGCCATGTTAAAGTAATAACATGTAATAAAGTAATACCGACAATGTACACCTTCAGAAGTGGAATAAATCGACTGTATACGTAGAACATTTCAGATAAACGATGAATTTTGTTAATCATAAACAATGCAACATAACTATTATATGTGTTGTTACTTTTTATTTATACTCACCAAACGTTACAGATCTACATGGGAAATGAACACAGGTAATATGTTTATAATCATTCTCACTAAAAGACACTGTCAAAATATATTAATGAGAAAATTGAGACACATTGGCCTTTAGGAAATATAAAAAAGTGTGTGCGCTGTCACTTAGGACAGAATGCATTGTTAACGTGACGCACTCTCTACTGACACGATGTCACGAAAAAAAAGAAACAGTGCAGTCCATGCTAACTCAAATCCTCCTTGATGTTTGACCTAATGATTAATTGTCAATATCAAATCGATAAAATCATTTTAAGAAGATGACAAGTCTGCTATAGTCAGTTTAATCAACGCTACTTTTAAAAATTTCCTTATACAGAATATAAAACAGAATCTCAATGATACGGGACTCGCGAGTAGTAACGAATAATATGTGACACTGAGAAATTATAATTCCTAATAACGGGAACAAGTAAAACTACGACTTCCTAAAACGGACACTGTAAATGTAGGCATTTCAATAAATAATTTAGGAGACTTGTGTGTGCATTTCAATATCGATTTAAGAACTACGTAGGCCACCTGTTGTACTATAAACGGTAGCTCAAGCAGCACTTAACAGTAAATAGTCTAACAGGACAATGACTGACTGAAACGAAGATGCTGCGCCGCAACAATTAAGGTTCACACTGTCGTTCTGCATGTTTAGAAGGTTGGCTGAAACTGTTTATAGCGAATTGTCCCAAGTTGGAAGTGCCATATAGCGATCAGACACGAAAAGACACATTTAGGCATAATGGACAGTAGTATATTTTTCTACAATACAAATTCAGTACGACACCTGGGTCTCCAAACACACAAATATGAAGCTTATTACATTTTACAGTGAAACTCTTTACATACACAATATAATTAGGGGCGTGTGCCACCTGCCCGACTACGGTGGCCCAACCTTCCCTCGATAGCTCGATTCGCTCACTATCCGTCCAAGCTTGTTAAATGGAGGAATAGAAAAAAAACTTTCACAAGAGGAGGATCAGCGACACGAACCTGAGCGACAACACCACTGAGCCACCTAATCCGGATAATTAACGAGCTCTGCACAACTGAACTACTACTACTGTTCTTACTGCGGCGGATGAAATATGTTGTTTGACATATGCACGTTAAAATGGTTTAATTGATACGAGAGTATCATTGTTGTATTCTCCTAATGAAGACGAAAAAATTATATGTATAGATGTATACTATATGACGACGGTTTTGAACAAAATTAAGTGTTCCATAAAAAGGTTGAACGATTTACCTAATCTTTTCATATATATATAAAGTTAATATATGACAATATATCTTTGACACTATGTATCAGACAAAGGAAATCACAGCAATCCACAAGAACAATAATTAATTCTCAGCAACTACCTGAATTGTAGCTTAACCATATCAACTGAAATGTGTAATGTCAATACAATTACAAAATATAACTAGAGAGTTAAGTGTCAGATAGACTCTCAAAATTAAGAGGTCAATGCCTTTCAGTGTGCTGAGGCTTTACAAAGATTCAGTAACCAGTGACCATGTCTGCTCGAAGCCCTATCATGATCCAATCTCGTATTTTCACATGTCTGAGGCTTCAGTAGCGCGTCATCATCTCAGTAGTACGCATGTCTGAGGCTTCAGTGCCCCGTCATCATCTCAGTAGTACGCATGTCTGAGGCTTCGTGCCCGTTCAAAGCCTGTCATGGCGCAATCTCATTTGTACGCATGTCTGAGGCTTCAGTAGCCTCGTCATCATCTCAGTAGTACGCATGTCTGAGGCTTCAGTGCCCCGTTCAAAGCCTGTCATGACGCAATCTCATTTGTACGCATGTCTGAGGCTTCAGTTGCCTCGTCATCATCTCAGTAGTACGCATGTCTGAGGCTTCGTAGCTCCGTCATCATCTAACTAGCACGCATGTCTGAGGCTTCGGAGACCCGTTCAAAGCTCGTCATGACGCAATCTCAGTACTCTGCAAAGCTTCCACTCATTATTTGTTCAACGAGCTCCCGTTTGAAGTAGGCTACATATGGCATCAACAGAGTTAAAAAACTCAACAGAATTCCCATTGAAATGAAAGTTTGTAGATGATCAATACATGTTAAATGATCGTGCCCGATTATACGTTGTGGCAAAAAATAAAATTATAAATTATACATCATACAAACGCCGACTTGTTGAATGCATAATGCTGCAAAGAAGAGCTTTAGCAATACGGGTGACGACACATCTCTCACTATAATACTCTCCTAAATATCCATTCTTCGCCTCAACGTTTTCATGCAACACTGAAGGTATGTCATATAGTATACATCTATATATAATTGTTTTCGTCTTCACTACATACATACATGTATACATTAAAAAACATACATTATATACCATCCTCCTGAAAATAGTAGTGGTGCAGCGGTAGCGTTACCGCTTCATACTAAAGCATACGTGGGTTCGGGTCCCACGTCCACTCCTGTAAATTATGACCCAAAAGAGTCTGATTTTCTTTTTTTTTATTAAACAGCAAATTCCAGCGTGGACCGGGAGCGAACAAGGCGAGAACACTAGTAAAGATATATCAAATGGAAACGTGCATCTTGTTTTATGTCTATAACAAAAAATATTTGAGTAACGATTTCAACTGTTTTTGTAGTTGTTGATGGCGGGTTTAGCGGTTTAAATTTTTAAATATTAAATTGATAAGGTGGAATGTGTTCTTGCTTTGAGTGTTAATGTGTTAGTAACTGGGATTGCGCCTCTATTACTGGAAGATTGCTTAGGAATGATACAGACTGGACAACTATGTGTTTTAGGAAATGTTTTATTATTGCACTGTGCTGTGACTAAAAACTTTTACTGATCACCTGTCCGGACCTTGAAGATGTGATCACCAGGGAGGGATGCTGCTGTTAAAAGCAAATGAATTTTCAACAGCAGGTCCAGATGTGTTTATCCGCTGCTTTTGTTGCCTCAGCACTCAATCTTTAATGCCGACCTTGATATGTGCACTGCTCACCTTGGAGTGCCCGTGTGTGTCTGTGCCGGTGACTGATCTGCGCGTGTCTCTCAGCCTCTCTGATGTGCTCTGGATTGACACCTTTGAATGTTTGGTGCAGCAGAGCAAATTCAACCTGATCTACCACAGTGGCTTTGTTATCACCTTATTCCAGCGTTTCTCAACCTTTAAGTATTTGCAACCAGAGTTTTCATAACAGTTTTAATCGCGCCCCAACATTTTTGAAATGTAGATGCATATTTGATTATACCTACTTAACTTTTATCGACATTTATCTAACTCTATACAGTATTTATTGTTCTATTATCAGAATGTAGTTTAAGTTAATTTGTTTTGGTTCCAACAGATGTTTTCTTTTTTCACATCTTCGCCCCCTTTTGTTACTTCGCGCCCACAGGTTGAGAACCACTGCCTTATTCAATGGAGGGTTCATGGATGTCAAATGGCAATGAATAGAAATGGATTAATGTAAATATGTGAGCTGCCATCCGCAATTAGACATCGCATTTTGATGGTGATTTTGGTGATTCCCGAACAGATCTCTTATGCGATCCTTCCACAGTATCTCTCAAAATTATTTAGTTCAAATTGGTTATAAAGATTTCAATTCTGATCATTTTTTTTATTATTGTTAATTTTGATGAGTCTTTAAGTGGGATCGAACTCGGGCTAGCACTACGTTCAGAATTTGAAAAGCAACCACCTTAGTTAATTGTGCCATTGACGGCGTCATTTCGTTGTAGCTAATTCGTTACTTTCGTGCTCCACAAAATATTGTAAAGTACTAATAAATGAAATATTTCAATACTTGATCGAATAATAACAACTGATTTAAGGATTTCACCTTTTCTTTCTCAAATGTGCTTACCTATATCATGGCAAAGTACAGGGATAAACCATTATTTTCCGTCTACTCCATTTTAATTAAGTCAAACCAAGGAAAACATTTAAGGCTATTAAATGTGATCTCAAGAAAAGATGAGGGTTAATTCTAATACTAATAACAGGAGCGATTATAATGATACAGTGCAAAGGTAAATACTAATTGAAAGAGCCGGGAATCCATGCGTGAGGCGTCTTATTTTAACTCTTGCTATCGTATAGTGCATTCTGCTTGTCGGCGTTAGTTATATATATATATTTATATTTTTAGACATCAGACACTAGAAGTTGCTGACGAACCCTTCTCTTCGTTGTCAGTCTGTAGCAGCGAAAAATAAAAGCAATAAGAGTTATAACAGACGTCATTGAAGTGGATCATGAGTTTGTGTAATGTTAATGAAAATGGCCAGGAGGGGTCACTAAAGAGGTGAGTGTCAAATGCTTCGAAGCTTCGATACGATTTCCGACACAATTGCTTCAAACGTTTTGATGCTTCATGAGGCTTCACTCCGCCCATCACTACCGTTTAGTACACAAGTACCGCTTAAATTATTATTTCTTATTCAGTGGCTTAGCTCGAGTTCGTGCCGCTCGGGGCAGGGCGGTGCTTCAATTTGTCGCCCTCCAACATATGCTAACCTGTTTAAATAGAAAATTAAAATGACGTATAGAGAAAAAATTAGATACGTTTTGCATAGATTTATTCATATAGAGAAACAGCAATCATTTTTCACTAGACAAGAATATAGTACAGACGCCCTGATAAGTCGTGTTCTAATTATTAGTTTAATATAATTAAGCTGCGAAAACCAGAACCAGTGTAGTGTACAATTGATAGGTGGGGATGTTTTCTGCGCAGAGCAAGGACACATTCAGATTGATAACGAAATTGTAAATTAGTTGTTTATCTTCCTAGAAATTATTGGTGTAATGTTTATCTTTATTTTTGTTATTGCCTCATAAATTTCAACTGCTGTATCTGATGCTGTCACAGAGGCACAGTCGTGAAATTATTTTCAAAGCATTTGTGGATAAAAATCAGAGAGTTTGAACGATATTTTACCGAACCCTGCTGCTTACACACGAATTGTACTGAGCATTTCGGCCAATAATGTCGCCTGCCCGCCCGCTACGCTACTGTTCGTATTACATTTGTTGTTTTGTTTTTTCTTCTTTTGTTATTCTGCTAATTGTTTTCGTTTAGATCTGTATTTTTATTTAACTGTTAAACATTTCCTCCGTTAAGTCTGTGTTGTTTAATTCAGTTTCACAATTTAAAATTTTCTATAGTAGCATTTTTTTTTAAAGTGAAATGTAAGCTTTTTTATTTTTACTTATAGCAGTAGAGTGTTGTACGGTGTTAGCCATAGATTGATACAGAGGCCTATCTTACAGACAATGCACTTCAAAGAAAACCTTACAAGACTTTCTCTAGTGATGGTTATCTTACAGTTGTGCTTGAAAGTTTTTGAACCCTTTAGAATTTTCTGTATTTCTGCAAAATATGACCTAAAACATCATCAGATTTTCACTCAAGTCCGAAAAGTAAATAAAGAGAAACCAGTTCAACAAATGAGACAAAAATATTATACTTAGTCATTTATTTATTAAGGAAAATGATTGAATATTACATATTTGTGAGTGGCAAAAGTATGTGAACCTTTGCTTTCAGTATCTGCTGTGACCCCCCCAATAACTACAACTAAACGTTTCCGGTAACTTCTGATCATTCCTGCACGCCGGCTTGGAGGATTTTTCGCCCATTCCTCCGTACAGAACAGCTTCAACTCTGGGATGTTGGTGGGTTTCCTCACATGAACTGCTCGCTTCAGGTCCTTCCACGACATTTTGATCAGATTAAGGTCAGGACTTTGACTTGGCCATTCCAGAACATTCACTTTATTCTTCTTTAACTGTTCTTTGGTAGAACGACTTGTGTGCTTAGGGTCGTCGTCTTGCTGCATGACCCACCTTCTCTTGAGACTCAGTTCATGGACAGATGTCCTGACATTTTTCTTTAGAATTCTCTGATATAATTCAGAATTCATTGTTCCATCAACGAAAGCAAGCCATCCTGGCTCAGATGTAGCCAAACAGGCCCAAACCCTGATACGACCACCATCATGTTTCACAGATGGGATAAGGTTCTTATGCTGGAATGCAGTGTTTTCCTTTCTCCAAACATAACGCTTTTCATTTAAACCAAAAAGTTCTATTTTGGTCTCATCCGTCCACAAAACATTCTTTTAATAGCCTTCTGGTTTGTCCACGTGATCTTCAGTAAACTGCAGACGAGCAGCAATGTTTTTTTTTTGGAGAGCACTGGCTTTCTCCTTGCAACCCTGCCATGCACACCATTGTTGTTCAGTGTTCTCCTGATGGTGGACTCGTGAACATGAACATTAGCTAATGTGAGAGAGGACTTCCGTTGCTTAGAAGTTACCCTGGGGTCCTTTGTGACCTCGCCGACTATTAGACATGTGCCTTGCTCTTGGAGTGATCTTTGTTGGTCGACCACTACTGGGGAGGGTAACAATGGTCTTGAATTTCCTCCATTTGTACACAATCTGTCTGACTGTGGATTGGTGGAGTCCAAACTCTTCAGAGATGGTTTTGTAACCTTTTCCAGCCTGATGAGCATCAACAACTCTTTATCTGAGGTCCTCAGAAATCTCCTTTGTTGGTGCCATGATACACTTCCACAAACATGTGTTGTGAAGAGCAGACTTTGATAGATCCTGTTCTTTAAATACCACAGGGTGCCCACTCACACCTGACTGGCATCTCATTGATTGAAAACACCTGACCTTCAAGCTAACTGATCATCCTAGAGGTTCACATACTTTTGCCACTCACAAATATGTAATATTCAATCATTTTCCTCAATAAATAAATGACCAAGTATAATATTTTTGTCTAATTTGTTTAACTGGTTTCTCTTTATCTACTTTTAGGACTTGAGTGAAAATCTGATGTTTTAGGTCATATTTATGCAGAAATATAGAAACTTCTAAAGGGTTCACAAACTTTCAAGCACAACTGCATCTCTACATTTTATTAGTTCATTGTTCTCTTCTTTCAAGGTTAATTAATCTAAGGTTTATTAATTTTGCTAAAATTTGAACAAATAAGGTTAACATGAAGGAAAAAAAAAAATCACTTTGCTGTCCCAAAATAAGCGAGAGTATTTTTAAGTTTCTTTGTTACATCTTTGCCTGATGAAGGGGCCTTAGCTGCCTCGAAAGCTTTGCATTTGAAATCTATTTAGTTAGCCTATTAAAGGTGTCATTTCACCCTTCTTTCTTTTGTCATCCTCACTAACTTTAAGTGGGCAAAGAGCTCCTTTTCGCAGCTGTGCTTTCCCTGCACTCTTGAAACTAATGGTGCCAGCCTAGTTCTACTGCGCGATGCCAACGAGGAACCGTTTTTGTTTCCCAAAAGTCCCATCCACATGAACAGCAACAACATTCATGTCTAAAGCACATTTTCATACAAATGATGTAGCTCAGAATGCTTTACAATATGAAGTTTATATATATATATATATATATATATATATATATATATATATATATATATATAAATATAAAATTAAGATCAGGGAATACTAAATAGCAAAGCAAAAAGCAGGGGTCTCTAAGCTACTGTGGCTGCAGGTTTTCATTCTAATCCTTTTCTTAATTAGTGACCTGATTTTGAAGCTAATTAACTCTTTGCTTTAATTTTAATTGATGCACAACTTAAGACGCATTTCTTTTTTCCTTAATTATCAACCCAACAATATTAAGACACAAAATGAACCAACACATAAACAACAACCTGCGTCCATCACACAATAACTGAAAATCAAGAAAGGTGAAGTAATGTTGATCTGCTCAGGTCCACACAACATTTGGGCAGCCAGCGCTCTTAAAAAAGAAAATCAACAGTTTTGGAAATGTCTGCCATGGCAGAATGAGCGAGTGCCATGGAATTAAATAACGGGTTAAATTAACAACGAGAATTGACTTCAAATGAAGAAACTGAACAAAGTGAAGTTTGGTTGGAGTTTGAGGTCCCAACTTAATTGGTCATCTGTTGGCTCACTTCACATCAAATTTATGGAAAAAAAGAATCAATTTAGCAGTCAGAGTCTCAAGAAGAGTCAATTTAAAATAAAGGGAAATAGTTAATTAGCAGCAAAAACTGGTCACTAATTAAGAAAAGAGTTAGAATGAAAACTTGCAGCCCTTCAGGACTGGAGTCAGAGACCCCTAGCGTAAAGTAATGTCCGATGGATAGGATGACAGAAAAAACAAAACCAAAAAAAAAAATCTACTGGGGTTCCAGGCCATAAGACCACCCAGCCCTCCTGGACCTTCTAACTAACATCAATGATCTAAATTTTGTCCCCATGGATTTCAGGCTTCACGTGAAAGGTGATGCTGGTTGTGTGGATATCTGGCCCATCTAACACTAATCCATCAATGTAGGGACTGTATGGTGCCCTGATCAGGTGGCGGGGGCACAGAACACCAACACAGACAAACCAAACAAAAGAACAGCAGAGAATACTATGGTGCTGGAAAGGATTGGGTCCAGTCTTCCATAATGGAGGAGGCTTTACTTTTGCACCTGCTGGTGTTAATGTCCTTGATACGGGGTAGACTGCTGCCGATGATCCGCTGTGCAGACTTCACCATCTGTTGCAGTCCACCCCTCCATCCCCTCACCCCTATCTGCAGCCAAGCTGCTGCCGTACCACACCAGAAGGGAAGTTGAAGGAGCTCTCCACCACACACTTGTAAAAAGGAGACCAGAATAGAGGGGCACAGACCAGCCTCTTCATGAAGTAGAGTCATCGGTGGGCTTCCTTTACCAATCAGACTGCACAGCATCGTAGCTCCAAGACAGGACATTTGTAATACTGAAATGTTTGGCCTCCATGTCAAGTTACCTTTTGTTCTAAATATGTTGAGAGCTTCTTAGGCTGACATGCCGGCTTCACTACGTTTCAGATCAATCTTAATAAACATACACTCTTAAAAATGTTGGTTCTTTAATGTCAATGTATGGTTCGTAACTGGGTTGTGTAGTTCTTCATAGAACTATTGCTTGACCAGGCACCATTTCATATAGCAAAACTTACGTGGGGGTAGGGGCTAAGCAAACTTATATATATATATATATATAGATATAGATATAGATATAGATATAGATATATATATCTATATCTATATATCTATATATATCTATATATCTATATATCTATATCTATATCTATATCTATATATATATATATATATATATATATATATATATCTCTATATCTCTATATATATCTCTATATAGATAGATATAGATATATATAGATAGCTATATATATAGATATATATCTATACATACACTCACCTAAAGGATTATTAGGACCACCATACTAATACGGTGTTTGACCCCCTTTAAGCCTTCAGAACTGCCTTAATTCTACGTGGCATTGATTCAACAAGGTGCTGAAAGCATTCTTTAGAAATGTTGGCCCATATTGATAGGATAGCATCTTGCAGTTGATGGAGATTTGTGGGATTCACATCCAGGGCAGAAGCTCCCGTTCCACCACATCCCAAAGATGCTCTATTGGGTTGAGATCTGGTGACTGTGGGGCCATTTTAGTACAGTGAACTCATTGTCATGTTCAAGAAACCAATTTGAAATGATTCGAGCTTTGTGACATGGTGCATTATCCTGCTGGAAGTAGCCATCAGAGGATGGGTACATGGTGGTCATGAAGGGATGGACATGTTCAGAAACAATGCTCAGGTAGCCCGTGGCATTTAAACGATGCCCAATTGGCACTAAGGGGCCTAAAGTATGCCAGGAAAACATCCCCCACACCATTACACCACCACCACCAGCCTGCACAGTGGTAACAAGGCATGATGGATCCATGTTCTCATTCTGTTTACGCCAAATTCTGACTCTACCATTTGAATGTCTCAACAGAAATCGAGACTCATCAGACCAGGCAACATTTTTCCAGTCTTCAACTGTCCAATTTTGGTGAGCTCGTGCAAATTGTAGCCTCTTTTTCCTATTTGTAGTGGAGATGAGTGGTACCCGGTGGGGTCTTCTGCTGTTGTAGCCCATCCGCCTCAAGGTTGTGCGTGTTGTGGCTTCATAAATGCTTTGCTGCATACCTCGGTTGTAACGAGTGGTTATTTCAGTCAAAGTTGCTCTTCTATCAGCTTGAATCAGTCGGCCCATTCTCCTCTGACCTCTAGCATCAACAAGGCATTTTAAGCCCACAGGACTGCCACATACTGGATGTTTTTCCCTTTTCACACCATTCTTTGTAAACCCTAGAAATGGTTGTGCATGAAAATCCCAGTAACTGAGCAGATTGTGAAATACTCAGACCGGCCCGTCTGGCACCAACAACCATGCCACGCTCAGAATTGCTTAAATCACCTTTCTTTCCCATTCTGACATTCAGTTTGGAGTTCAGGAGTTTGTCTTGACCAGGACCACACCCTAAATGCATTGAAGCAACTGCCATGTGATTGGTTGATTAGATAATTGCATTAATGAGAAATTGAACAGGTGTTCCTAATAATCCTTTAGGTGAGTGTACGTATGTATATATATATATATACTAATAAAAGGCAAAGCCCTCACTGACTCATCACTAATTCTCCAACTTCCCGTGTAGGCAGAAGGCTGAAATTTGTCAGGCTTATTCCTTACAGCTTACTTACAAAAGTTAAGCAGGTTTCATTTTGAAATTCTACGCGTAACGGTCAACAACGTCCGCCATGTTGAACTTTCTTATTTATGGCCCCATCTTCTCGAAATTTGGTAGGCGGCTTCCTGCACTAACGAAACCAATGTACTTTCTTTTGGTGGTATGATGCCACTGTCGGCCGCCATATTGAACTTTCCAACGGTCTTTGTTACTTATGGGCCCAACTTCAAGAAATTTGGTACGCGGGTTCCCAACGCTAATTGAATCCTACTTACGTACATATATACGTCCATAGCCTGCAGTTCGGTCACCGTGTGAGGCGGCGTTGGGTCCCCCATCCCAACGCCTCCCACGTTTTTGGCTGCCTGCCTATATAAGGCCGTCTGTCGCTCCGGTCTCTTCATTCCCTTCCTTGCTTCGGCACGGGATTCACGTCTCCCTGCTGATAACTACAGCCTTTTTGTTTAATCCATGGCTTCTCCGCTGTTTTATTGTTCATTTATTACGATTATAGTTATTGTGTAGGTATTTTAGACTTACTTTACATTGTTCAGGTACCCATTTCCTTTATCGTTCCAACCGTACCCCCATTAACATGTCTATCGAGGTGATCACCATCGATCACAGAACTGTCACTTACCGAGTGGTTTCCATGCCCAGAGATGGCACCTACCTTTTCCATTCATTGTTACATATTGCACGGCCATATCAGGCTCACTCTTGATATCCGGAGGAACATTGTGTCTTATGTATTGAATGACTGGGACAGGTTCAAGGTGTGGACTGATGACGGTACAGGAGATAATTAGACTACACAGGAGCACTAGAAGAGTGAAATGCTTAAGCCCTTCACCTATGGATCTGCATGCGAGTTGATGGCTGCCGCTGAATTGTTTGGTTGTCGCTTTCAAGTGTACCGAAATGGCCAAATATTTTACACCTTTGGACAACCGCCAATGCCTCTTAGACATCTCAGATTGACAGGTGACGATGTCAGTAGTGGACACTTTGATGTTTATGAATGTTTAAACTCTCAAAAGCTGGATGTGAAGTTATCAATGAAACTGGTTGTATACTTACAACGCTAGACAGATGCCGAATGTCTCTTCAACACAACAAGTCCTACAAATACTGTCGTAATTGAAACAAACCATGAAACTCAAACCGATTATGACAGCAGCAATCCAAGCTGTGAGATTTGAAACAAGATTACTGTTCACATGGCCAACTATGCGTTGCATGCTCAAGAGTAAGCTCAGCGCACAGCTTGGTCAGATTACAACCGGAGGGCCGAACTCACAATGTGGTATACAAAGAGATCCTTAATAAATAATTATTGATATATTTTCCCTCAGTTTAAAAAGGTTTAATTTTCTTCTTAATAAAAATTTTAATGCAGTACTTCACCGCTGCAAAGCGCGGGTATTTTGCTAGTATATATATATATATATATATATATATATATATATCTATATATATATCTATAAACTGCTCAAAAAAATGAAAGGAACACTTTGAAAACACATCAGATCTCAATGGGAAAAAGAAATCCTCCTGGATATCTCTACTGATATAGACTGGGTAATGTGTTAGGAACGAAAGGATGCCACATCGTTTGATGGAAATGAAAATGATCAACCTACAGAGCCCTGAATTCAAAGACACCCCAAAAATCAAAGCGAAAATATTATGTGGCAGGCTAGTCCATTTTGCCCAAATTGAATTGCAGCAACTCCAAATTGTACGCAGCACTTTGTATGGCCCTGTGTTCTTGTATACATGCCTGACAACATCGGTGCATGCTTCTAATGAGATGACAGATGGTGTTGTGGGGATCTCCTCCCAGATCTGGACCAGGGCATCACTGAGCTCCTGGACAGTCTGAGGTGCAACCTGGTGGCATTGGATGGACCAAAACATAATGTCCCAGAGGTGTTCTATTGGATTTAGGTCAGGAAAGTGTGGTGGCCAGTCAATGGTATTAATTCCTTCATCCTCCAGGAACTGCCTGCATACTCTCACCACATGAGGCCAGGAATTGTCGTGCACCAGGAGCCACTGTACCAGCATAGGGTCTGACAATGGGTCCAAGGATTTCATCCTGATACCTAATGGCAGTCAAGGTGCCGTTGTCAAGCCTGTAGCGGTCTGTGTGACCCTCCATGGATATGCCTCCCCAGACAATCATTAACCCACCACCAAACTGCTCATGCTGAATGATGTTACAGGCAGCATAATGTTCTCCATGGCTTCTCCAGACCCTTTCACTTCTGTCACGTGCTCAGGGTGAACCTGCTCTCATCTGTAAAGCACAGGGCACCAGTGGTGCATCTGCCAATTCTGGTATTCTATGGTGAATGCCAATCGAGCTGCATGCTGCTGGGCAGAGAGCTCAGGGCCCATTAGAGGACATGGGGCCCTTGGGTCACCCTCATGAAGTCTTTCTGGTTGTTTGGTCAGAGACATTCACACCAGTGGCCTGCTGGAGGTCATTTTGTAGGGCTCTGGCAGTGCTCATCCTGTTCCTCCTTGCCCAAAGGAGCAGATACTGGTCCTGCTGATGGGTTATGGACCTTCTATGGCCCTCTCCAGCTCTCCTAGAGTAACTGCTTGTCTCCTAGAATCTCCTCCATGCCCTTGAGACTGTGCAGGGAGACACAGCAAACCTTCTGGCAATGACACATATTGATGTGCCATCCTGGAGAAGTTGGACTACCTGTGCAACCTCTGTAGGGTCCAGGTATCACCTCATGCTACCAGTAGTGACACTGACTGTAGCCAAATGCAAAACTAGTGAAGAAACAGTCAGAAAAGATGAGGAGGGAAAAATGTCAGTGGCCCCCACCTGTTAAACCATTCCTGTTTTGGGGGTCATCTCATTGTTGCCCCTCTAGTGCATCTGTTGTTAATTTCATTAACACCACAGCAGCTGAAAGTGATTAACAACCCCCTCTGCTACTTAACTGACCAGATTAATATCCCAGAAGTTTCATTGACTTTATGCTATACTCTGATTAAAAAGTGTTCCTTTCATTCTTTTGAGCAGTATATATATACAGTAATCTCTCGCTATATCGCGCTTTGACTTTCGCGGTTTCACTCTATCGCGGATTTTAAATGTAAGCATATCTAATTATATATCACAGATTTTTCGCAGGTTCGCAGATTTCTGTGGACAATGGGTCTTTTAATTTATGTTACACGCTTCCTCAATTTGTTTGCCCTGTTGATTTTATACAAGGGACGCTATTGGCGGATGGCTTAGAAGCTACCCAATCAGAGCAAGTATTACATATTAAGTAAAACTCCTCAATGCTATAAGATATGCATCCCGCGCGGAGCTCGATTGTTTGCTTGTCTCTGCCTCTCTCTCACCCTCTTTGACATTCTCTGCGCCTGACGGAGGGGGTGTGAGCAGAGGGGCTGTTTGCTTAATAGATACTGACGCTCCTCTAAAAATATGCCGCTTTATTGTGCTCGCATATTTAAAAGCACGTATTGATTTTTTGATTGTTGCTTTAATCTCTCTCTCTCTCTGACATTCTCTGCGCCTGACGGAGGAGATGTGAGCAGAGGGGCTGTTTGCACAGAGGCTGTTTGCTTAGAAGATACTGGCGCTCCTCTAAAATGCGCTGCAAACTTAAAAGCACAAGTATTGATTTTTGATTGTTTGCTTTTCTTTGCGGGCTCTCTCTCTCTCCCTCTGAAATTCTCTGCTCCTGAAGAGAAGAAGATCTATTTGCATTCTTTTAATTGTGAGAAAGAACTGTCATCTCTGTCTTGTCATGGAGTACAGTTTAAACTTTTGACTAAAAGTGCGTCAATACGTCTCTGTGCTCATTTCAACCTGTTCATGTACACTCTTTACAATGTCATGGGATCGATTCTCTGTATCGCATTTTCAGTGTTCAACTTCAGTTCATTTGCCGTCCGCAGATTTGTCTCATACACGCAGCCCTGTTAATGACCCCACAAGAGATAGTCGAACGTCGTTAAGTCAGGCAAGTGGTGCAACTCAGGACATGTAAACGTTAAAATTTCCAATTGCTACAGGGACATCGAACTGTTGGCCGTAAGTCTGCGTCCCTATTACTTGCCCAGAGAGTTTGGACACGTGATTGTTGTTATTGTTTACATCCCCCCTCGAGTGAACGCGGAGTTAGCGAGTGACATCATCCATTTCACTGCTGCTAAGTTACAAACGCAGCACCCTGAGGCACTTGTGCTAATCTCTGGAGACTTTAACCATGTGATGCTGGACAAAACTTTACCTGCCTTCTTCCATTATGTGGATTGTAACACCCGGAGAAATTGGACTATTGACTTACTGTATGCAAACATTAAAAACTCATACAGCGCCACCCCGCTGCCTGCGCTTGGGAAAGCAGATCATAACCTGGTTCTGCTTCAGCCTCACTACGAACCAAGAGTGAAGGCGCAACCTACAACCACACGATCATTCAGGAAGTGGTCCCCTGAGGCAGAGCAGGCTCTGAGAGACTGGAACTATGGACTAGGATATACTGCAGGGGTCACATAGTGAGAACATTGAAGAGGCTGTTGACTGCACAACTGATTACATCAACTTCTGTATGGACATTGTAGTTCCAGTAAGAACAGTACGCTGCTATGCTAACAACAAGCCATGGATTACAAGTGACATCAAAGGCCTTTTGAACCAGAAGAAAAGGGCTTTTAAAGGTGGTGATCAGCATGAGCTCAAGCACCTGCAGAAGGAGCTCCGAGTCCAGCTCAGGGAGGCGAAAGAGCAGTACAGGAGAAAGCTGGAGCAGAAGTTGCAGAATAACAGCATGAAGGAAGTGTGGGATGGGATGAAGATCATCACTGGCTGCAGCTCGAAGCGGGGTGCCGCCATCGAGACAGACGTGGAGAGAGCAAACCAGATAAACCACTTCAACTGGTTTGACCACCCTAACCCACTTTCACCTTGGAGTACTGCATCCTCCAACCATCCTTCTGCTGATACCAGCATAGGTGAGACATCCCCACCCACAATTACAGCAGCCCAGGTGAGCAGAGAGCTGAGGAGACTTCATGCCAGCAAAGCAGTAGGTCCAGATGGTGTATCGCCACGACTGCTGAAGGCCTGTGTGTTGGAACTGGGGAGTCCTCTACAGCGCATCTTCAACCTGAGCCTGGAACAGGGGAGAGTCCCGAGGCTTTGGAAAACATCTTGTATCACCCCAGTCCCAAAGGTATCACGTCCTAGTGAGCTGAATGACTTCCGGCCTGTTGCTCTGACGTCACATGTGAAAAAGACCATGGAGCGGCTGCTGCTTCACCAACTGAGGCCACAGGTCCAACACGCCCTCGACCCTCTGCAGTTCGCATACCAGGAGAAGGTGGGAGCGGAGGATGCCGTCATCTATATGCTACACCGATCCCTCTCCCACCTGGACAGAGGCAGTGGTGCTGTAGAATTATGTTTTGGACTTCTCTAGCGCCTTCAACACCATCCAACCTCTGCTCCTTAGAGACAAGCTGACTGAGATGGGAGTAGACTCACACCTGGTGGCATGGATCGTGGACTATCTTACAGACAGACCTCAGTATGTGCGTCTTGGGAACTGCAGGTCTGACATTGTGTTCAGCAATACAGGGGCGCTGCAGGGGACTGGACTTTCTTTGGTCCTGTTCAGCCTATATACATCAGACTTCCAATATGACTCGAGTCCTGCCACGTGCAAAAGTTAAGCTGATGACACTGCTATTGTGGGCTGCATCAGGAGTGGGCAGGAGGAGGAGTACAGGAAGCTAATCAAAGACTTTGTTAAATGGTGTGACTCAAACCACTTACACCTGAACACCAGCAAAACCAAGGAGCTGGTGGTGGATTTTAGGAGGCCCAGGCCCCTCATGGACCCCGTGATCATCAGAGGTGTCTGTGCAGAGGGTACAGACCTATAAATACCTGGGAGTGCAGCTAGATGACAAATTGGACTGGACTGCCAATACTGATGCTCTGTGTAAGAAAGGTCAGAGCAGACAATACTTTCTTAGAAGGTTGGCATCCTTCAACATCTGCAGTAAGATGCTGCAGATGTTCTACCAGACGGTTGTGGCGAGTGCCCTCTTCTATGCGGTGGTGTGCTGAGGAGGCAGTATAAAGATGAAAGACGCCTCAGACCTGGACAAACTTGTTAAGAAGGCAGGCTCCATTGTAGGATTAAAGTTGGACAGTTTAACATCTGTGGCAGAGCGACGGGCGCTGAGCAAACTCCTGTCAATCATGGAGAATCCACTGCATCCACTGAACAGGATCATCTCCAGACAGAGGAGCAGCTTCAGTGACAGACTTGTCACCGTCCTGCTCCACTGACAGACTGAGGAGACCCCACACTATGCGACTCTTCAATTCCACCCGGGGGAGTAAATGCTAACATTATTTAAAGTTATTGTCTGCTTTTACATGCATTTTTATTTCAATTTATATATATATATTTTTTTGTATCAGTATACTGCTGCTGGATTATGTGAATTTCCCCTTGGGATTAATAAAGTTATCTATCTGTCTATCTGTCTGTCTGTCTGTCTGTCTGTCTGTCTGTCTGTCTGTCTGTCTGTCTGTCTGTCTGTGCCGTCTGTCTGTCTGTCTGTCTGTGCCGTCTGTCTGTCCCTTTATCTATCTGTCTATCTGTGCCTTTATCTATCTATCCATCCATCTGTGTATAGTAGGGTACCTAATAGCAAAAACCCGGAAGCCGTTGGTATTTCACCCGCCTGTTACCATCTCTTCATGGTTATTTACTGGATGGTTTTGTTAAAGATGTACATACATAAAGGCTCTTTCTGGAAAGTTCGCCTGGATGGGTGTTTTGGGAACAAAAAATGGTTCTCTTATGTCATTGCACTGAAGAACCATTCTGGCACCTTTTAATATTGTACTTGGTAGTTTTCTATGTTTGTCTAGTCATGAATCCTGGAATGTGCTCCAGTTATTTTAACAACTATTTTAAGTAATTATCTCATTTTTATTTCACAGAGCAAAGGATCCTCCTTCCCAGTTCACATGGCCATTCAGTGAGATGTCTAATGGCCACGTGAGAGGGAAATTGTAGAAGAGAAAAGCAGACACCCGAGTGAAGAGAGAAGAGTTTTACATGGATGATGGCCTCCGTCGATGATGAAGCTATGGGTGAAAGGCTGGCACACATTAAACAAGAGGTCTGTGAGTGGGTGGCGCCAGCAGATGTGTGCGTGAAGGCGGAGGATTGTGAGGGAAGAATTTCCATTTTTAAAGAAGAGGAGTTAGAGGAGGGTACTGTCGACATTAAAGTCGAGCAATCGGAGGATTTGTCAGTCAGTCTGGAGCTGCAAAAGCATGAGGCTCGAACTACTTTCAAGCAAGATGTTGGTGAAGAATCTCATTCCAGTTTACAGCCCTGGTTCACTAACATTGGACAACTGGCCTCCCAGCAGAATTCTATGGACATGAAATCGGAGTTCTCTGAAATTGACGTGAGAGTCGGTGAAGGAAACGGGAGTAAAGGAGAAGAGCAGAAGTCATCTAGGAGTGTGGGATTGAGTAAGTAATGTAATTATATATAGGAGAATGTAACGGTGAGAACATCCACAATTCTGTTACGGTTTCCTGGTCTTGTTTTTTTAGTAGGTGGAACTGGGAATGGGATGTAGGATTGACTCAAATCTAACAGAGACCCAACTTCTTTTTGGCTCGACAAAAGTAATAGCAATTACTTCTTCTTTTGGCTGCTCCTGTTAGGGGTCGCCACAGTGGATCATCTTCTTCCATATCGTCCTGTCCTTGTCATCTTGATCTGTCACACTCATCACCTGCATGTCCTCTCTCACCACATCCATAAACCTTCTCTTAGGTCTTCCTATGTTCCCCTTTTCTGGCAGCTCTACCCTTGGCATCCTTCACTCATTGTACTCAGCATCTCTCCTCTGCACATGTCCAAACCAATGTAATCTCGCCTCTCTGACTTTGTCTCCCAACCGTGCAACCTGAGCTGTCCCTCTAATCTGTTTTAATTGATTTTTTTGTTTTGCAAATTTGCGTAAAGCAATATTTATCTGTAGTTTTACATTTGTCTTTTGTTTTGCAACATCCTTGCTGTGGTGTTTTATGGGCAAATTTTTATCGTGCTCACCACTGTTTTAGTTTTGATTCCTTAAGGGGCCCCGTGATTTTGTTGTCGAGGACTGTCTGTGACGATGTGGGTTCAGCTCCATGCTCCCATCGCTGTTCGGGAGCCCTTGAACCCAACACCGTCGATAGATATAACCGAGGTGAGCTAGACAGTGAAGCAACAATAGCAATAGAGCAAGGGGATGATGTATAAAAGTGCACGGTGCTTTTATTAAAATTATCAAAACAAAAACAAAGTGTTCAATTAAATGGTGCAGTAGTTCCCAAAGTCGTTTTCATTAAGAGTCATTAAATAAATAATCTAATAAAACCAGGGGGTAAAAAAAATCAATAAATAGAACAATCCTTAAAAAAATAAAAACCAGAGGTTAAAACATCGCTGGAAGCAGTCTTCTAAAATCAATTAGCCCGGTGCCTCTTTTCAACTAGCGTCTCACCTGCTTCTTCCGGTTGGGCTTTACAGCAGGTGAGACGCTCTCTCAGCAGCTGCCCGTTCTTTCTCCCACACACACACACACACACACATCTGGGGTCCTCCCGATCTTGGCTTCGGTCTGGCACTCATCCCAGGCCCGAGACTTGGAAACCTTGGCATCCAGGACGCCCACACCAAGGACTTCACCTCCAAGCCTCCCGACTCCCGCTGCCGCCCTGGCCTTATGTGGACAGTCACTTCTTCATTGGTCACTTCCGCTACATGATCACTCAGCGGGAGCGACTTCTACTTCGACTCCCGGTGTCGGCCTAACACCCAGGCTTCCACACAGCTGCTTGCGAGTGCTTGTTCGCTCGCTCACCCACTCGCACCGTCTCTCTCTTTCTCCAGCCATCTCCGTCTTTCTCTCTCTCCCTTGTTCTTTTTTTTTTACTCCGTTCTCCCTGACTGACTCGCACTTCTCTATATATGCAGAGAGGACATAGCAGCTGCAGCACATTGGCCACAGGAACAATCACGGATGCGGGCAGTCCCTCACCTGTGTGCACTGGGTGAGAAACGCCCGCACCGCAGATCGCCCTGCGGCTCGCTACAGCCACCACGCCCCCTCGTTAAGCCGCCGCGAGTGCGGTGATTATTTATTTAAAACAACTGGCCTTTGCTGAGCGAGCTGTGGACCCACTATAACACACCATCACATGAATATCTTCTGACGTGACATTTACTCCGAAGGTTGATTCATCACCTCTTCGTAACGTCCAAATCGCTTACAGAAGCCATGCACACAGGACTGTAATGTAAATGCGACATACCATAATATTCTCAAACACGCTCTGTCCAATTCAGGGTAATGTGTGAGAGGCCAGAGTTGGGCTCAGCAGCAGTGAAAAGAGGCAAGATGCCATTGGATAGGGTGCCAGTCCATTTCAGGGCACATTCAGCCCCACAGTGCCAGCTTAGTCACACCAGTTCACCAGCATGGCACCTTTATGAGATGTGGCAGAAGAACTGGAGTCTCTTAAGAAAATCACAGAGAGAGATGGAGAAACCTTGTAGGAACCTTGCAGAACCCATGTGGGCAACGTCTGGGTGCAGGGTTAAGGATGGTTGGTGCTATGCTACCCTAATGCATAGGCATCTGTTTATAAACTTGAGGTCCTTAAAGCATCTAAATTTCATCAAATCAATCAAAGACCAAACTTGACTTTTCAGATTCCACTGCAGACCATACTCCCCCACCTGGAACCAAGAGCAGCTGTGCTAATCATTGCACCACCATGCTTTACTAATGGATGAGAAAAGATACTGTGCTGTGAAAAACTCTTCCCTCTTCCCAATTTCCTCTGTTTTTTGCTCGCTCATAAAACCACATAAATGTTTCTGATCTCCAGTCAAATTTAAATGGTCATGTGCTTGATCTGAAGGAGAAAAGTTCACCTGTGACGCCCGTGTGAAAAAGTAATTGCCTTCCAAAATGTATCCAATAGCAGCAGTAAATGCACGCTAAAGCTTCTAGTAACAGGAAGTCGACCTTTGGCCCACTCGTCTCTGCAGCGTCGTTTTGATTCAGCCACATTGGAAGGTTTTTGACTATGATCTGCCTGTTTAGGGTCCTGCCACAGCATCTCCAAGGGGGTTGTAACAAGAACTAACAAGAGAGATCAAGAAGGTTTGGGGCAGCCACCCGTATAATATGCCCTGGCTGCAAAATGGGCACATCTCTGCTGAGTTGTGTCCAGGTTCAAGTCCAAAATAGAAATGATTCAAATAAACTGCTCAAAAAATTAAAGGAACACTTTGAAAACACGTCAGATTGGGGGGATGAAGTACTGCTGGCTCTCTCTAATGCTATGGACTGATATGGTGATGTGTTAGGAACGAAAGGATGGAAATGAAAATGATCAACTGACAGAGAGAGAGAGGGCTGAATTCAATGACACCCTGAAAATCAAAGGGAAAAAACGATACAGCGGCAGGTAGGCAGGCGCATCCATTTTGACGAAATTTCATTGCAGCAACTCCAAATCGTACTCAGTAGTTTGTATGCCAACATGCTTTTATGCATGCCTGACAATATCCTAATGAGATAACAGATGATGTCCTGAGGAAATCTCCTCCCAGATCTGGACATCACTGATCTCATGGACAGTCTGAGGCGTTGGATGGACCCAAACATAATGTCCCACCCAGAGTTGTTCTATTGGATTGAGGTCTGGCGAGTGAGCGTGGGGGCCAGTCAATGGTATCAATTCCTCTCGTCACGTGAGGCCCGGCATTGTTGTGCACCAGGAGCCACTGCACCAGCGTAGGGTCTGACAAGGGGTCCAAAGAAGTCTTCCTGATACCTAATGGCAGTCAAAGTACAGTTGTCTAGCCTGTAGGATACGCCTCCCTCCCCAGATTTACCATCTCTGACCCACCACCAAAGCAGTCATGCAGAACAATGTCACAGGCAGCATAATGTTCTCCACGGCTTCTCCAGACCCTTTGATGTCTGTCAGATGTGCTCAGGGTGAAACTGCTCTCATCTGTGAAAAGCACAGGGCGCCCACCTTGGTGGACCTGCCAATTCTAGTATTCTATGGCAAATGCCAATCAAGCTCCACGGTGCCCACAAGAAAACGTCGGGTTCTCAGGCCACCCTCATGAAGTCTGTTTCTGATTGTTTGGTCAGAGACATTCACACCAGTGGCCTGCCTGCTGGAGGTCATTTTGTAGGCTCTGGCAGTGCTCATCCTGTTCCTCCTCACCCAAAGGAGCAGATAGCGGTAGGTCCTGCTGATTGGTTAAGGACCTTCTATGAAGGGCCATGTCCAGCTGTCCTAGAGTAACTGCCTGTCTGTCTCATGGAATCTCCTCCATGCCCTTGAGACTGTGCTGGGAGACACAGCAGACCTTCTGGCAATGGGAGGCACGTATTGAGAAGTTGGTCTATCTGTGCCCCCAAACTCTGTAGAGTCCAGGTATGGCCTCATGCTACCAGTAGTGACACTGACCAGTGACAAATGCAAAACAGATGAGGAGGGAGAGATGTCAGTGGCCTTCCTCCAGGTGTGAAACCATTCATTCCTATTTTGGGGGTCGTCTCATTCTTGCCCCTCTAGTGCACCTCTTGGTCATTTCATTAACACCAAAGCAGCTGAAACTGATGAACAAGCCCCTCTGCTACTTCACTGACCAGATCAACAGCTCACAAGTTTCATGGACTTGATGCCAAACTCTCATTAAAATGTGTTCCTTTCATTTTTTTTATGAGCAGTTTTCATAAAGATGTCGGCTTTAAAGCCCAAAACCAGAAGTGACATCATCGTGGGCGCTTGTGAGATTTCCTATGAATGGTCTGCAGAGGATCAAGAGAGAAAGTCTGTGCAGCTCGCCACCCCCTGGACTGGCATGGAATTGTCGTTATTCAAACCCTTTAGTTGCCTCCCATTCGCACGTGTGTGACAGGGTCCATGTCCAGACTTTAACTGGGCCGATACACCATCTTTTTCAGCCATTAACACGTGGTCTTACTGTTCTGCTTCTGGGGGGAAAGTCTCTTCCTTAAACGTAGCCTTTTCTTGGTCAACTTTAGTTGTTATCTGCACTAAAGGATGCTTTACTTCCCCTTCGATACGTGCTAAACGTATGGCGCTGCACGTTCAGTAGAGCACGTTAAGTTACATGCAACTGGGCACGGTAAGGCGCGCTTTGAAACCGTGTGCCCTCCATGCCTTACTTTCAGGAAGGCAGGTCACTAACTGTAGTCGAAGGGACAAGAAACAGAGTACACTAACTCAATTCGGCTTGTGGGTTATAAGGACCTCTCTTAGACTATACACTAATCTATAGGCAAACATCTCTCTATTATAATAAAAAAATTTGGGGAGGAGATGTGACTTTTTGAAAGGAAGTCCCACGAGACGGAGACTTTTAACATAAGATTCTTTCAAGTCACGCCCAACTTAAGACCATTTTCAAACAAGACCACAGTGTTCTCACTGACTATACTTCCTTAGAAGGCTGGCGTCCTTCAACATCTGCAATAAGATGCTGCAGATGTTCTACCAGACGGTTGTGGTGAGCGCCCTCTTCTACGTGGTGGTGTGGTGGGGAGGCAGCATAAAGAAGAGGGATGCCTCACGCCTGGACAAGCTGGTGAGGAAGGCAGGCTCTATTGTAGGCACGGAGCTGGACAGATTGACATTCGTGGCAGAGCGACGGGCGCTGAGCAGACTCCTTTCAATCATGGAGAATCCACTGCATCCACTGAACAGGATCATCTCCAGACAGAGGAGTAGCTTCGGCGACAGACTGCTGTTACTATCCTGCACCACTGACAGACTGAGGAGATCGCTCCTCCTCTACACTATGCGACTCTTCAATTCCACCTGGGGGATGAACAATAACATTATACAAAGTTATTGTCTGTTATACCTTCATTGTTATCACTCTTTAATTTAATATTGTTTTTATCAGTATGCTGCTACTGGAGTATGTGAATTTCCCCTTGTTGTTCCGAGAAACTGTTCTGGTTGACACAGGGACTTCAGGTGACCAGGTCTCGTAAAGCTCTGCTGCAGTGGAAAATGGGCTGGCCTTGGATTTTCGAGCCAACAAACGGTCCTCTCGAGCAGTTGTCTTGCGGGGTCTTCCTGACCTGGGCTTGTCAAAAACGTCTCCAGTCTCTTCAAATCTTTTTTTTTATCCTCTGAATTTGAGGCTGAGACACATTGAAGGTGTTTGCCACATCAGCAGTGGATTTGGTCTTCAGCCTCTTGATAATCAACACTTTAGTCTCAGGATGAATCTTAAGCATGCTTGCAGAGGTCTAGTTGCAGTTGATGTGAAGGTCTAGTGTACTGGGGTTCTTTTTATACACACCTGAGACCTAATTGATCCATTATTAGTCACAGGTGAAGCTCATATGACAAGGGGACAACACTTATGTCCTGCCAAAAATTGACTCAATGGGCTTTACCAAGCTGTGAATATTAGAATACTTTTTGTCAGTTTCGTTTTGCACTGAAACATTATTACAAAAGCTGATGGGATTGAAATGACCCATTTATTGTAAAAAAATCTTGATTAGAAATATATTTTAGCAGCACTTCAGGTCAATTTCTACACAAGCGACAAGACTTTTGTCAGGGACTGTGTGTATGTATGTAATCTATCTACTTATCTATCACTTTTGGCAAACACACTTCCTGCGCTCTCAGCTCTTATAAATTTTATCAGAACCATCATTTTATATGTTCTAGATGACATGTCAACGACTAAGCGAAGATAAAAGAGCATGGACAAACATTCGAAAAATTTGGGTAACTTATTAGAGATAAATAAACGATATGCACTCACGGGCAGTTATACATTGCGTGGTCACGATGTAAGTCCAAACACGGAATCAGAATTTGACGCGATGTTGATGAAAAGTTAATTCCAAGTATTGTTTTTACTAAAGTTTTAAAGTAAAAATGGACATAATGTATATGTAACAATTCCCATGAAAATAACAATCTCTTTAAATTGTATATGCGGTTAACTAAACCCTGGGGTGGGCGAGTGAAGCAGGCAGGGAGCGGAGCCCCCTAGTCTTCTACATAAATGTCTACACGTGGAAGTGTGTGTGTCTGACCGGCCCGATAGTGAGAGGCGGAGTCAGGGTAAGAGGAAACAGAAAACTCGCTTAGCCGCTAATAACACAAGTGAGGCGAGCACATCGGTTATAACGAGACGCCCAGAGGAGTTCCTTTCAATTACCTGACATTTCGATTTTTTTTTTTTCTTCTTACGGTTTCAATAGTTTTTAGGACCCCGGGCTTTCTACAACGCGAGCTTACACAGCTTAACAAATAAGCAAATCCTTCTATCAACTTGACATAACCTCAATAACTAGCAAATGGCTCTGACAGTGGGCAACCTTAACAAGCGAGACCACTACTATGAAGCATCAGAAGGTCTCTTTGAGCAATAACTGACTTCTCATTAAGAAATTGGGTTGGAACCAAAGACCTGCAGCCTCTGTGGCCCTCCAGGACCGACATTGCCCACCCCTGTTCTAGGCCAACAACTCCTGGGCAGATTTCCAACTGCTTTTAGTTTTATTCATTTGGAGACTATTGCCACTCATGGTGGTTCACTGGAGCCCCCCCAGGGTTTTGGAGGTTGCCTTGTGGCTCTGTCCTGACTGCTGTGTTTCAGTAACTTTCTTTCTTGGGTCTTCTAGAATTTCTTTTGCTCGAGGCACGGAGTGGTGGCTGTGAGGCTTGGGATCTGCACTGGCAAGAATTGCTGGCTCGAATCCTCGTAAACACCAAAAGTGACTAGTCTACTCTTTTGAGCCCTCGAGCAAAGCCCTTAACCTGCAATTGCTGTGTCCCGGGTATGACGTTAATCTGCATCCAGCCCTGCATGTAGGCCGTCCAACCTGCAGTGAAAAACCTGGGGGTTGATGGCAGAGTTAGCACTCCAGCCGCCATATAAAACTTCACAATAGTGTGGTGTTGAGGTGTCACCCATTGTATGGCTGGCTGCACTCGGGTCCTAATCTGGGATCCTGAGTTGCTTTGTCATGTGGTGGGTGAGGCAGTGCGCTCTATCAGCGTGTGCTCCTTACTTCTCTCTCTGAAGCATGGAGTGCTGCTTGTGGAGACCTTTTCTCCAACTTGACATTGCTGGAACTGTTCTGTTGAAGTGATGCTCAGATTATTCCATAGGACTGGCAGCCATCAAGCTGCGCTGTATCTAGTCTCATTTCACCCGTTATCACTGAATGGTGGTTCATTGTCTGAGTAAGTACTTTTCCACAAGGGTGATAAAGATCTTGGTAGACTGTTTATTTTTTTTCCTTCAGTAATCCAAATTATCATGTGAAAAAAACGTGTATTGTGCTTACTTGGGTTGTCTTTTGAATTCTGTAAATTCTGCAAGGAGATCAGAAACAAGTGCCGTGAAAGTAGTGCAGGTTAGGAAGGGGGCAAATACGTTTTCACAGCATGGTGGATGGATTTATTTTTAAATATAAATTGGGTTTTAAAAGCATTCCAACTTTATCAAGTAAATCACAGCAAAGGGTTGAGGCCCAGATTGTCATTCCTGTAGGTCATTTGCCCACCCAGGTCTTCTCTGTTACTCCACCATAGTGATGGTAAATGTCCTTTTAACAACTTCTTCTCCTCCTCCTCCTCCTTGATCTCTCTGTTCATCGCTCCTTTCGATTCCTCTCCAAACCCCGGTGTTGACCTGTATATATATATACATACCTCCGTGCGTCTCCGTGGGCGCAGCGCCTTAATTACATGCCGCAGGAAGCCAATGAGACAATCGAGGACGACCGCACCCACACGTGCAGGTGCGACTCGCTCCAACCACCTCATTAACTTCCCGCGGCCGTGCAATCGCGCCCACGGAGAACGACACGGCTCTACGGATTTAAAACCTGGCCTTTGTTTTTGAAGCCGCGGTCCCAGTATACCAGGCATGTCAAACTCACACCATTGGTGGGCCGCTTCGACTGCCATACGTGCGTCAGCAGGGCCGCACTGTAGCAAATAATATTATACAAAGTTACTGTAGCTTTCTTTCCAATACTGAAAACTTTAAAAAATGTAACACTTAAAGTTTACAGAAAAGCAATTTATTTCCATACACTCTCCGTACAAGAGCGTACAATTTGAGTCTTAGCCTCTTAGCTAGGTCCTTATATTATTATTTTATATTCATTGCTTATATAGGAGATCTATTTCTTTTGTCCCGACACTTGGCATCTCTTGTTAGTGACCAGTTCGTCAATCTTGTGCAACTTTTATGAGGGATGAAAGGCGCTCGACAGAAAGTCTTGAGCGATGTGGGGTTTTGGTAGCTTTCATTAACGAAAACAATTGCTCACAAAGGTAAGTGCTTCCGAACGTAGACAGTACTCTCGATGCCAACTGCACATACGAGGGTGGCAGGTAAGCATACAAGCCTGGCACACCAACTTCGTTGTATTTTGCCTTCAGAATAGACTCGGACTGCAGTTCAATCCACTCCATTTGGATATTCTCGGGCGCAGTCCTGTTCGTGTGAACTGAAATCACGAAAACGCTCGCTAATTCAGGTTGGAAAACAAATCCTCCAAAAATCGAATTTTACTTTACTAAGTTTACTTCAAAGTTTATATTGTAAAATAAGCCGATATGCAAAAAGCCCCCTGACCTACACTAATTGTACAAACTCAAAAATCACAAAAATATGTTAATAAACAACTCACCAACTTCTCGCGTCCACTTCAGATCTTCAGCTGTGGTCTGCACTAACTGTTTGTTACAATACTAGCATATAATTACATAAAAACTAGAGCAAAAAAACGTGAAAATATACGGGTTATTACTACTCGTGATGGCCAGTTCTGCCCAGTGGCCAGTCTCAGCAGCCCAGCCAGTACTGTAGTCTAGCAGGGGCGGCCCTGGGCAGAGAAAGAATCGGTGGCCCCTTCGCCAGCCAATGTCAATATGGCATCTTATGCACGGCGGATGGCAACGTCCGTTGCGGACACTGCATTGTCGCCTCGTGCTCATGACACACTTCTATACACTGTGTGCACAATTATTAGGCAAGTGAGTATTTTGACCATATCATCATTTTTAATGCGTATATTCCAACTCCAAGCTGTATTAACTTGAATGCTTATTGGATTTAAGCACGTCAGGTGATGTGTATTTGTGTAATGAGGGAGGGTGTGGCCTAAGGAGATCAACACCCTATATCAAGGTGTGCAGAATTATTAGGCAGCTAGTTTTCCTCGGGCAAAATGGGCCAAAAAGAGATTTAACTGACTCTGAAAAGTCAAAAATTGTAAAAAGTCTTTCAGAGGGATGCAGCACTTTTGGAATTGCTAAGATATTGGTGTGTGATCACAGAACCATCAAACATTTTGTTGCAAATAGTCAACAGGGTCGCAAGAAACGTGTTGAGAACAAAAGACGCAAATTAGCTGCCAAAGATTTGAGAAGAATCAAACGTGAAGCTACCAGGAACCCATTATCCTCCAGTACTTTCATATTCCAGAGCTGCAACCTACCTGGAGTGCCCAGAAGTACAAGGTGTTCAGTGCTCAAAGACATGGCCAAGGTAAGGAGGGCTGAAACCCAACCACCACTGAACAAGAAACATAAGTTGAAACGTCAAAACTGGGCCAAGAAATATCTGAAGACAGATTTTTTTCAAAGGTTTTATGGACCGATGAGATGAGAGTGACTCTTGATGGACCAGATGGATGGACCTGTGGATCAGTAATGGGCACAGAGCTCCACTCCAACGTGGAGGTGGGGTACTGGTATGAGCTGGTATTTTTAAAGATGAGCTAGTTGGACCTTTTGCATTGAAGATGAACTCAAAATCAACTCCCAAACCTACTGCCAGTTTTTGAAGACACTTTCTTCAAACAGTGATACAGGAAGACGACCATGATTTTTATGCAGGCCAATGCTCCATCACTTGCATCGAAGTTCTCCACTGCGTGGCCAGCCAGTAAAGGCCTTAAAGATGAAGGAATAATGACATGGCCCCTTCCTCATCTGACCTAAACCCTATCGAGAACTTGTGGGCACTTCTTAAACGCTAGATTTACGGGGGAGAAAAACAATCCACCTCTCTGAAGAGTGTCTGGGAGGCTGTAGTCACTGCTCCACAAAAAGCTGATCGTCAACAGATCAAGAAACTGACAGACTCCATGAATGGAAAGGCTTAGGACTGTTATTGGAAAGAAGGGTGGCTATATTGGTCATTGATTGATTGATTGATTTTTTAAATGTCAGAGATGTTTATTTGTAAATTTTGAGGTGTTTGTTTATTATTCTCACTATAACAGATGAAAATAAACAAGTGAGATGGGAAAATTTTCATTTTTCCTTTAGTTGCATAATAAATCTGCACACTAATAGTTGCCTAATAATTGTGCGTACATATGTATTCCCCTGATGATGTTCACACTCACATTTCCGTTGTGAAACATTCAGGTTTCAGGTTTATTAACATTTTGGATTGACTGATAGCACTGTGTTTGTTCCATATTAAAATTAATCCTCAAAAATACAACTTGCCTAATAATTCTGCGCTCCCTGTATGCACGTATCCGTAACTTGAAAACCAAGTGGCGGCCCATGATATTCTCATTACGGCAGAACATTATAATACTACATATAGCTTACTGCTCTGACTCGCGCGATATTAGTAAATACAGCGTACTAATTAACAAGAAACGCAATGTTTTTCGGCCACATTGCCGTCAGCTGTGTCATTATTTTCTCTTTCTGTTTTATATTCAATATATATTGGCATGGCGGCCCTGTGCAGGTGCCTAAGGCCACCCCTGCTTCAGCCTAGCACTTCAGTTGCGACATTGCGGCTCATTAACTTTGGTCAAGGTTCGTGGCTATACTAGCAGATGACGTTTCCGGTACCGTAATGCCATGGGAAAACGGGCTTTTGTCAGAAGGCATAAGTAAGAAAAGTCAATAAGTAACGCTGAAGACGCAGAATGATTCAATCACAAACGATAGTAATCATTTTGTACAAGTTCAGTGCTAACCCTGTCATGCGGGCCGCGTGTTTGACATGCCTGCGCTATACCACAGTAGTCCTAGACATCTGACAATTTGCCCCCCTTGCTGTGGTCTCAGGTAGGTTTTGAAGTAAGGTAGACATCTCCATGATAATGGAGGGTACACACTGGCACACACACATTCACACTCTGTCATACCAGACAGAGATCTGTAGGATATGAGAGGAAGATGGTGAAACTGAACAGATACCAGGCGAACATGAAAGTCCAAACACACAGGAATTAAACCTCCGTGTGCAGCAGCCACCCCAATCAGTGTGCCTCCTCTCTCGTTACAATAATGAATTTATATAAAAATATCAGACTGATCTCTTTGTGTTATTGCAGATTTCCAAGCAAGTGGCAGCTTCTCCCCGCCTCCGTTTGCTCAGCCCTCTCTTCATGGCAGACTGCAACCAAGACAGAGCAAGGAGAAGAAGTTGAGTGCTTCAGGTGCACCGGAGGATTTGACAGCAGCCTTGTTGCAGTGTAGTTCTGATTCTGCTGTGAAGGAAGCACAGGTAGAAGCCGTCGACACTGACCAGCCACAAATGCATAACACGGATAAAGAGGCTTTGTATACTGGCCGAAAGTGCAGAAAAACCTCCAAAAACCAGAAGTCGATTCATGCGAGAGAAAAGCTATTTGCCTGTTCTGAATGTGGCAAAATATTCCTCCATAACCACAGTATTCAATTACACATAAGAATTCATACTGGAGAAAAACCTCATTGCTGTTCGGAGTGTGGCAAACAGTTCTCATCCAGTAGTAGTCTGCACAGGCATCGAAGAGTCCACACCGGAGAGAAGCCCTATGGCTGCGCTGAATGTGGCAAACGATTTATTGACAGCAGCAACCTTAAGCAGCACACACGAATTCATACTGGAGAAAAGCCATATTCCTGTTCTGAGTGTGGGAAACTGTTCACCAACGTCTGCAATCTGCGGCAGCACATGCGGATTCATACAGGAGAAAAGCCATACTGCTGTTCTGAATGTGGTAAAAGATTCCCCCATAAATGCACTCTGCAAAGACATACAAGAATCCACACTGGAGAAAAGCCATATAGCTGTTCTGAGTGTGGGAAAAGATTCTCTGATGGCAGTGCTCTTAACTATCACACGCAAGTCCATACCGGAGGAAAGCCATATTGCTGTTCTGAGTGTGGCAAGAGATTCCCCCATAACAACAGATTACAGAACCACATAAGAATTCACACTCAAGGGAAACCTAAATAAAACCTTACTGCTGCTCTGAATGTGGCAGTCGATTTTCCCATAGCAAATAGATAGAAATTTATGCTGAGGAAACATCTTATTGCGGCTTTAAATGAGGTAAAATATTCTCACTTTTTAAGTAATGTTCATGAACAATTAAGAATCCACAAGGGAGCGACAAGTTATTATTATACTGAGTTGTGGTAAACGATTCTGAAATGACAATGGACTTCATAACCATACCATAATTTACAATTATGGATGTGGCAAGTGTTTCTCAGACAGCAGGAGTCTTAATGGCCACAATGGAGTAACCCTGAAAGACTAAGCTAGAGAGTAAGGGAAGCTTTCAAAGCAAACTCTCATAAGTGAGGGGGGTCTTACAATGAGTGAAATTCACCAAAGTGGTTTTTCGCAGAGAATAGACCGAGTTTGCCAAACGTTTTCCTGAAAATTCACAGTGGGGCTGGCTTAAACAAACTTTTTTTTTTTTTTTTTTTTACTCCTCCCCCAGAGCCCCATAATGCTTTGTCAGGCTGGCGCGACTTCACACGGGTGTAACAGCCGATAGTGGATGACACAGAACCCCAACATAGAATGCTGATCCTAGTAGTGGACTTAAAAATTAGCAGACAATACATGTTAACAAGCAGAAGGAAACAGGAAAGGTGTCAGTGCTTTCATGTCTTAAAGGTAATGTCTTTGTGTACAGACTTGTGTGTGACCTGTGCGTACCCCTTGAGTAATATTACCCAGAGTGCTGTGCAGCTGATGCAACAGGAAGGAGTGAAGAATCCATGGCATTTCATGTTGTGCAAAAGCAGCAGTGTGGGGAAAATTTAAGCTTTCATTTCATAAGAGTTTGAGTACCTGCTACCAAATCTGAGGGATGTAGGCCTCAGTAAATCTGTGCTTCCTGTCTGCAAAAAAAAAAAAAAAACTAACTGTTCTAACATTTAATTGTATTCATTTTATCTCAGGGAAGCTCAGTGGTGCAGTAGTTAGCACCGCTGCCTCATGGCTCAGATCACATGTTTGGCCACAATAATCAGTCCAGCATCATTAGCAGCCAGTTTTCTTATCTCTCGTGAACACTTTAAAGACCACTGCACCATTATAATTCACTCAAAACGAGTTTGGTTTTCCCTTCCCCGTTGACTTCGGTGCATTTTGCCATGTTCGGCAAGTTTTGAAACATTTCTGCGACTTCTCACAACTTGAGATGGGGTTCGCTAATCATCACTAATCGGTACCGTTATCATCAGTACGCCACATCTCGCTAAGGTAAACCTGCTGTTTTTATACTTTGTACTCCGCGTGACATAAATTTTATCAGCAGTCCTGGATCGCGTAGTTTCAGAATATTGTGACGGTGCGGCCCCGTGGGCGTCTGTGTGCGTCAACCGCGCCAGACAAGAAAATAAGGGCTCATTCGAGGAAGAGTTGCATGACGTGATTCGTTTCTTCCCACATTCATGCAATCCAACAGTACACAAAGAAAGCCAAAATGTGCATAGGTGCATGGCGAGAATCTCCCAGACCCTGAGAAAAGCTGAACATTTTGTAAAGAGAAAAGAAAAATCTTGAGGGGAAAAGTCTACGGATTTTGTAAATGCGCATTGTCGCTCACTAAATGCTTGAGCTATAAACGGACCGGGGTGTGCATCTGCGGTGAGCAACGGTATCTTCCGCTGTCTGCGCCCAAGTACAAGCGGGACTTTACAGTACGTAGTATATAAACGGTCCAAAAAAGAACTCCGTAGTGGACGCGTCATCTCCGAACATTAGCGGCACCTCTGTGTTAGGAGCCAGTGCGGCACCAACCCCCGATTTCCAGCAGAGGGCGCTGTTTTACAAAGCTTCGCTCAGTAAGTTCAACTTGTGTAAATATTTACATCTCGCCTGAAGAAGGGGCCGGAGTTCCCTCGAAAGCTTGCTTATTGTAATCTTTTTAGTTTGCCAATAAAAGGTGTCATTTTGCTTGACTTTTCACTATACTGCTGCTGGATTATGTGAATTTCCCCCTTGGGATTAATAAAGTATCTATCTATCTATCTACGTTCATAATGGCTAACACAGTAGAACACCCTTAGTGCCAGCAAACTCGGCTAGTTCATCTCTATTACGAGGGGGAGTCAAGCTAAAGTTAGAAAATGGAACAAAGCTGATCATGTCATTTCTCAATGTACTTGTGCCACTTGTCAGGCAGTGCCCAGATGCCAGCAGAATAAAAGGTTTGGTCTTGTCCTCGTGACCACTCGGGCATCACTTTCTTCACGTCGTCATATTTCTCGAATCAACAACCTCCCAGATGTTTTTCTATTTTTATTTTTAGTGGTCCATAAAGGTGCAAATTGCACAGTGCCAAATCTGGATAATAAGGAGGATGTGGCAATCCCTTCAGCTTCACTTTCTCCAGACAAAGAGTGTTTCATTTTCTAGCAGCAACTGGACCCCTTGGGACAGCAGTCCCCGCCGCTTGGATCGAATAGCAGGCTTCACATTGGTCTCCAACTTGCACTATTGACTGTAGTGCCCCTCGGCACGTAATGTTCGACAAGAACTCGGGTGCACGAGTGGTGGTGAGGGCGAGACAAAACCTTTTATTCTGCAGGAAACTTCCAGGCAAGTGGCACAAGTGCTTTGAGAAATGGCATATCAGATTTGTTAAGGTTCGGTCCATTTTCTAACTATAGCTTGACTCCCCCCTTGTATTTTATTTTTTCTTATTTCCCACCATGTACTACGGAATGCATTTTCTTATCTATAACAGACTGTGAAATGACCTTCCCATGTGGTGCTGCCTGCCTGATGGTGGCTCCTTAGTAATATGGACCCTGCATTATTTTCCTGATAACCTGACATGCATGTGCACGTATGCAACTGCAGCTTTCCTAAATGTCGAGGGGGTCCAACGGCTATACACCCAATTGTATTGTCAGCAGAACAAAAACAAAAGAGCTCCACAGTCGTCCTTTTCATTCATTCACACTTACAGTCTGAGGTCGTCTCAGTCAAGACAAGCCAGTGATGAGTAACAAGTCCAGGACTATTTCAATAAGAAAACATTGTCATAAAAATAAGGAAAGACAATTTTCTACCGGAAATGCTTCAAGTAGAAGACACACTGATGGGCATCTCAGCATCATTTTGGTATTCAGCCCTCCATGCTATTGGCCTGGCCAGGCCAGGCTTTACACCAGGGGTGGGCAATGTCGGTCCTGGAGGGCCACAGTGGCTTCAAGTTTTCATTCCAACCCAACTGCTTAATTAGAAACCAATCCCAGACCTCATTTAATTGTATGGCTTGTTCGTCTGCAAATGAAAGTTCTTATGTCAGAGATGGGCGTTACGGTGGTACAGCGGTAGCACTCCTGCCACGCAGTTAGGAGACCCGGGTTCGCTTCCCGGGTCCTCCCTGCTTGGAGTTTGCATGTTCTCCCCGGGTCTGCGTGGCGTTTCCTCCCACAGTCCGAAGACATGCAGGTTAGGTGCATTGGCGATCCTAAATTGTTTTTAGTGTGTGCCCTGCGGTGGGCTGGCACCCTGCCCGGGGTTTGTTTCCTGCCTTGCACCCTGTGTTGGCTGGGACTGGCTCCAGCAGACCCCCGAGACCCTGTAGTTAGGATTTAGTGGGTTGGATAATGGATGGATGGATGGATATCAGAGATTTTTTTACTCTCCAAGGATATCATCCAAATGATTTGAAGCCTATAACAGGTCATTTTCTGTCTGTCACATTTTTCTATTAATCGTTTTATTAAATCAAATAGTGCGTGATGAACACACACACAGCTGTAAATGGAAACAAGCTATTGCTGTTAAGGAGCCATTAAAACACAATGCAGATGTTTAAGTTTGAAATAATCAATTAAGAGAGGGGAACCTTAACAAGCGAGAACACTAAAATGAAGCATCAATATGTCACTTGAGCAATAAGGGCTTCAGTAGCAATAATTGACTTCTCATTAAAAAAACTGGGTTGGAACAAAAACCTGCAGCCACTGCTGCCCTCCAGGACCGACATTGCCCACCCCTGCTTTACATTTTTAAAAGCTGCCCCAGATGGCATACGTTTGTGGAGTAAAGCTGAGAGAGGAGATGCCAACCTGCACGAGCGTCCTGGCGGCGAGTCGAGGGATGCACGGATCTGCTAAGCACACGTGGTGGACGTGTCTGATTTGAGGCCAGCGGTGGTTTAAAGGAGATCGCGGGCTGAGTGTGCGTAGGCTGAATATGTTTATCGTCTTTTCATTACAATATACTGTCAGGGTTGAATCATTTTCTCTTCTGCTTTATGTTATAATGCTGTACTTTCTATTTGTTTTTTTTTTATAAATATTAATAAAATGTTTCAGTGGTTGCCATGTTTATCCCATTCAGCTGACTCCTGCTCAAATTCTCTTCCTATTTTTTTTTTTTCTTTTTTTTTTTTCATGGATTCCTTACTGTGCGTACTGGTGATCTGTTTGCTGCATTTGTGTTTTCTCGCGTTCTTAACCCTTAAAGTCCTGCTGGTTATGCACTATTTGAACTCCCTTCACTCTCTGTGTCTCTCTATCGCACCCATGCTAGCGTGAATATTGGTAAATAAGGTCAGTGTGCCCCCCCAAATGAACTCCCTCAGTTGTCTCCAGCCACCTTCTCTGTATATCCTGACCTCACTTAACACTTTTAATGGACGTTCAGTCCAAGCCCACACGTTGCCTTCCTTTAAACTGACCAAGTCACAATTCGTCTCCTGGACTGTCTCCATTATCCAGCTGCCGCCTTCTCTTTTTACTTCAAGTGGGCCCCTCTAATACTCACACAATGACCCAAATCTCTGTCCTTGACAATCCATTGAATGAGGATCAATGCCTTTTTATGTTAATGATGACTGCTCAATGTATTAGAATACATTTTATGTATATAGCACCTTTCCCATTTGTAAGGCGCTTGTGGTCAGGGTCTCCTCAGCCTGGTCACCTGTGAGCACCTACAGGGTTTGGTCAGTTGCTTTATATGTGATTCTGCATTTTCTGGAGCATCTAACCTGTTAGAATCCCACTGTGGTCCCCAGGGGGTGCTGTAGATCCCCAAACTTGGAAAAATCAACAGGCTCCGACACAAGTTGAAATGAAACAATGTGTTTTTTTATTGTGTGAAACTCTTACAATAACAGTTTCCCACACCATGACCATAAATCTGTTTCTTCCACTCTCTATAACTCATCGTCCACTCCTGTTAGCAAACTTTGTCCTCCTCCTCCTCTCCGATTGAGGAAGCCTGCTCCTCTTATACAAAACCCAGAAGTACTTCTGGTGTCCTGAGATATATACTGCATACATTATATATATATATATGGGCTCACAGTTAGGAGTCCCGGGTTCACCCTTCGTGTAGTTTGCACGTTCTCCCCATGTCTGCGTGGGTTTCCTCCCACACTCCAAAGACATGCAGGTTAGGCGCATTGGCGATTCTAAATTGTCCCTAGTGTGTGTGTGTGTCCACCCTGCGGTGGGCTGATGCCCTGCCTTGCGCCCTGTGTTGGCTGGGATTGGCTCCAGCAGACCCCCATGACCCTGTAGTTAGGATATAGCAGGATGGATAATGGATGGATGGATGGATATATGTATATATATATATATATATATATATATATATATATATATAAATATATATATATATATACTTATCAAAAAAATCAGAGCAAATTACTGTTCAGATCTGGTCAGTTAAGTAGCAGAGGGGCTTGTTCATCAGTTTCAGTTGCTTTGGTGTTCATGAAATGACCAAGAGGTGCATTAGAGGGGCAACAATAAGACGACCCCCAAAACAGCAATGAATGGTTTCACACCTGGAGGGAGGCCACTGACATTTTTCCCTCCTCCTCTGTTTTGTCACTCGTTTTGCATTTGGCTATGGTCAGTGTCACTACTGGTACCATGAGGCCATACCTGGACCCTACAGAGTTTGGTGGCACAGGTAGTCCAACTTCTCCAGGATGACAGGCACATCAATACGTGTCTCCCATTGCCAGAAGGTCTGCTGTGTCTCCCAGCACAGTCTCAAGGGCATGTAGAAGATTCCAGGAGGAGGCAGGCAGTTTCTTGAGGAGAGCTGGACAGGGCCCCTCATAGAAGGTCCTTAACCCATCAGCAGGACCCACCACTATCTGCTCCATTGAGCAAGGAGGAACAGGATGAGCACTGCCAGAGCCTACAAAATGACCTCCACCAGGCCACTGGTGTGAATGTCTCTGACCAAACTATCAGAAACAGACTTCATGAGGGTGGCCTGAAGGCCGGACGTCCTCTAGTGGGCCCCGTGGAGCTCAATTGGCATTTGCCATAGAATACCAGAATTGACAGGTCCACCACTGGAGGGCGTCCTTTGCTTTTCACAGATGAGAGCAGGTTCACCCTGAGCACATGTTACAGACATGAAAGGGTCTGGAGAAGCCGTGGAGAACATTATGCTGCTTGTAACATCGTTCACCATGACCGCTTTGGTGGGGGGTCACTGATGGTATATCTGGGGAGGCATTTCCATGGAGGGACGTACAGACCTCTACAGGCTAGACAACGGCACCTTGACTGCCATTAGGTATCAGGATGAAATCCTTGGCCCAATGTCAGACCTAATGCTGGTGCAGTGGCTCCTGGGTTCTTCCTGGTGCACCACAATGCCCGGCCTCATGTGTTTGCGAGATGAAGAAGGAATTGATCCCATTGACTAGCCCCCCCAAAACCCCCACTCAATCGCCTGACCTTATTTCCAATAGAACATCTCTGGGTGGGACATTATGTTTGGGTTCATCTGACGCCTCAGACTGTCCATTAGCTCAGTGATGTCCTGGTCCAGATCTGGGAGGAGATCCCCCAGGATACCATCTGTCTTCTCATTCAGATGTTGTCAGGCATGCATACAAGAACACGGGGGTCATACAAAACTAATGAGTACGATTTGGAGTTGCTTCAATTTTGGCCAAATGGACTTGCCTGCCTGCCTGCCGCTGTATCATTTTTTCCCTTTGATTTTCGGGGTGTCTTTGAATTCAGCCCTCTCTATGTAGGTTGATCATCTTCATTTCCATCCTTTCGTTCCTCACACATCATTATATCAGTCCATAGCAGTAGGGAGAGCCAGCATTGAGATCTCATTGAGATCTGGTGCGTTTTCAAAGTGTTCCTTTCATTTTTTGGAGCAGTTTTTTTTTTTACATAAATAGCCATATATGGTTTAAATATAAATACGTATACTGTATGTACGCACACTCCCACACCAATCAGCCACAACATTAAAACCATCCACCTAATATTGTGTGGATCCTCCTTGAGACACCAAATTGTTTGATTTGTATTATTAAACTGTGGGGCAGAGGAGACCATCAAGGGTACAGGTGCATTTGTCTCAAATATTATGGAGGGCACTATATTAATACACACCCACACACACATCGATCAGCCACAACAAACCACCTGCCAAATATCATGTAGTACCCCCTTGTGTCTGGCATTAACTCCACAAAGTGCCCTGTGGTATCTGCACCAAGACATCAGCAGCGGATCTTTTAAGTTGTGAGGTGGGGTCTCCATGGGTTGGACTCGTTTCTCCCGGCTCGATTAGGTTGTCATCTGGGGGATTTGAAGGCCAAGTTAACACCTTGAACTCTTTGTCATGTTTATCAATCCATCTCTGAGCGATTTTTACTGTGTGATTGGGGCACGTTATCCTGCTGAAAGAGGCCACTGTCATCAGGGAATACCATCGGCTTAAAGGGTGTCTGTGGTCTTTTGGTCAATGGTACAGTCGTTTTCACTAAGCTTCAGTGTTTTTAGATCTTTCTGTCAGATGTTTCTATGGTACACTGAAGTAGAATTACAAACATTTCAGAAGTTTCAAAGGCTTTTATTGACAATTCCATGAAGGGCTCGGGTGATGGTAATTTCCCGAATAGCAACACTAGATGGCGCTATTTACTAACCCCTTCGTCTCTTCCTCTCTCCGCAGTCTGCCAGATTGACGGCTCTGCCACAATTTACGTCACGTCCGGTGTCCGCCCACCTGCACCCGCCTTTTCATGCCAGTAGTGCATTTTATCAGAAGATCCGCCTTTTTGATCCAGACACTCGCGTCGCTGAAGACGTTTTTGACTCGCGTTTTGTTTCACTTACGGGTGTCCCAATTCTTTTATTGTTTATGGTTTTTCTTACAATGTTGGCCTAACTAATGATGCCTGAATATAATTTGGTGCTTCTGCTCCGTAATTCAAGCGTAAAACGTGCATTTGATAAAACCAAATAAAGACAAAACTTAACTCCCGCGACGTTTACAACTGCATTGGAGACTCTGGAAACTCTTGCACATTTTCAACGCATACAGCACTAAATTGTAATCTTTTAGAAAGGAAACAGAATACCAAAGGTTAGCCTAATCGTGGGAATGATTGCCCACCCGCCTCCTCCAGTGGACAGAAAAGAGGGGCGCAAAATTGAAGAATGTACTTTTTAATATTGCCTGAAAGCTTTTAAAGTGGATTGTTGCCAATTTGTTATGCCCAGTATTCACTTTACATTCAGGAGACAGGGGGCATCCATTATCTCGTCAATGCTCAGTCGCAGAAAAGAGTGAACCCCCCCCCAAAGCCCCCGCCCCCCCATGTGAAAGAACAGACACGAACTTGCTACAAAAGGCCTCCTACAGTCTTTAAACGATTATTTTGGACAACCCATACAATGTTCACTAAACATCGAAGCATCAGACACGGGACACAGATCCACAGCAAAAGACCATCCTTGAAAAAAACGTGTGCCCCTTTAGCAAACAGAATAGCAGTACAGAATAATGCACTATTAAAGACTGCGTGTGACCTTTTAAAAAGATTGTGGCTAGTTTAACGCATCCAGTATTTGTTTTGCAGGCTGCAGAATGGGACACACATTTTCACGTTAAAATTCCGGCTGTGAAAACTAGCGTCCCGTCTCGAAGACGTGCTGGGTGGCACAGAGGAGATAAAAGTGTTCTTAAGGGCTGCCAATAACCGGATTAAAGAATCTGTGCATATTCCACATTTCGGTCTAGCCGGGTTTTCATTTTGCAGGTAGCCATACCACATACATCTCAGAAGAGGTCATTCACCTGAAGCTTAAGCACGTTCAAGCCCGGCCCGTACTAGGCGGGGAGTCCAAACAGGAAAAGCTCGCGTTACTGATTGAAGAAGTGCTGGTGAAGCCAGTAGGGGGCGCCAACCCTGTGCTCTGAATGAGGATTCCAATGCCCCATTGCAGTAAAAAAAAAAAAATAGCGCCGTCTTTCGGATGAAACGTAAAACCGAGGTCCTGACACTCTGTGCTCATAAAAGATCCCTGGGCATCCTTCATAAAGAGCAGGGTGTATCCCGATTTCCTTGGCTAAACTGACCTCCATGGCCTAGTCATTCTGGCCCTCTAATCATCCCCTGTGCCCAGTTCAGCGCAGATCGTGTGGTGAGTGTACTGTGGCAAAAAATGGCTGCCATCGTATCATAGGGGTGGATGTGGCTGAAGTGGCTCCACACTCACTGTGTAAAGCGCTTTGAGTAGTGAATTAAATCATTTACCGGTATTACCAGAGTAAAGACGTGACCCCGACAGCATGAATGGTCAAAAGAAGAGAATGGACATTTAATATTACGGACACTAATGTCATCACGAGACAGGATCCACGCGCCGAATCAGCGTGCGGATTTTGCGGCGATAGACCGTACAGTGGAGCGAGCGGCTGCGCGTGCATGAGGCCGGCACCTGGAGAAGTGGCGCGTAAAGGTGCACGAGCAAGAAGTTAAGTATAGCAATAACAGTTAGTCCGTATGAAACACAGAGACCCTGAACATCGAGTCAGAAAATTCAGTCAGCTCACGAAGCACGCGTCTCCCTCTTTGTCACCAAATCACGTCAAGTCCGGCGTCACCTAAAATCTAAGGCCCGTCAAAGCGTTACCCTGTCCTGATTCCTGCCCATACTCGCCTTCCACACTTTTTCTTAGTGCCTGTGGTCTGAAAGGAGTCTGAAAACGCGTGTCGAACCGGCACGGGAGGCGAGTGCCTAGACTCGAGATAATAGTCAGCAGCAGCCAGATGCCGTTATGGAGAAAGAAAACAAACTACACAAAGAGACGTCATCAGCATGCGACGAGGATTCGTAACCCCGCCCCACTCCCCGGCGCAGGCGCAGTGGTAGGACTCCCTGCTCTCAGACTGCCCCGACTGCCATGCGTGGCGCGGGTTTGCAAAAAGAGTAGAAAGGGAGGCGAACAGGACGAGGAGTGTCGGTGAGCAACTAGAGCATCGGGTGAGGGGTGAGTAAGTCGGATGGGAGACAAGAAAAAAGAAGAGGGAACTGAATGCGGACCTCACAGGGATATCTGGGAGAGAGAAATACACCCCAGGTCGAGCAGCGTGGAGGCGATGATTCAGGAGAGAGTGAGACAAGAAGAAAGATAGGGGATAATAATTAAAGCGTAGGTCCGTCAGTTTTAGTGGTGAGCGGCACATCGTTTATGTTAACGCTGGCCCAGGTCTCCAGTCTGCCATGTAAGCCGCTTGCCACCCCTGTTCCCGATTGTCATTCAGCCTGTGTTTAATGTGCGTAGGGATTCACAAAATTCTCAGACTACCGAAAAGCTGAAAGCAGCACAGTGGTGCGAGCATTCCTTAGCAGAGTGAGCTGAACATACCAAGATAAGGCGCGGCGGCGATAAATACGAGACCCTCGGTAACTTTGATTCTGTCAAATAAGTAAAGTCCAACGTGAGAGCAACGGCACTGTTCGGAATGAGTGACAGGACTCCCAGCATAAAGGTATTCTTCTAAAATATTCAAATCTAAATAAGTAAATTCTAAGACTCCGCGTTGAAGTTTCACAAAAAAAAGGCTGCCCGGTAGCGTTACATAGAATAGGAATAGAATACCGAAGGGAGTGTCGCGTGGGCATGGGGAGGGCAAGTGTAGAGGGCCCGTAGCTCAGCCATGTAATATCGGATAGAACCCCGGGCAGAGTGCCAGTCTATCACGGGACACGCTCACCCGCCCCCTCACTCATGTTTGGGCTTCCAAAAAAATGAGTCATCAAATTAAAAAAAAAGACACCCAGAAGACTTTAGTGACGATGCTAAACAAGAGAAGAATATGAAGGAGTTCATCTTAAACAAGGCAGAAATGACACTGAGGAACTCTGATAACACGGTGGGCAGAGTTTGAAAAAATACTTGAAAGTGATAGTTGAGTAAAAGTAGAAGTACTTTGTCCAATTTTTATTTTCACTGAAGTACCAGCAACACAATTTCTTTCTATAGCACATGTTCATACAAAGGATGACACTCCAAGTGCTTTACAACAAAGTAGTTGCATGTAAACAAAACCAAATTAAATGTAGATCAGGAGAACTGAGATAAGAATAATAACGAATAAATGATTGTTTACTTTCATTCTTCAGCCAATTCAAGAAAAAAATGCATATTACTGTCATTAATTAAAAGACGCATCAATAAACAAAAACATTTTAATGTAGAGAGCAGCACTTTGACCACCTAGTAGGGTTATTTATGACCAAAAATGGCTGAATGGCAGGAACACCAAAGATTTGGGGGGGGGCTTTGGTCCCTGTCCCCTCATCATTATGCCCCTCGCATCCATGCTACACATACTTGGTATACAGACAGCCGGGACCCCCAGGCTTGGATTAGTGTCACGAGGATAAAGACTAGAAGTGTGGCAATACTGGTGGGTGGGAATATGACTTACACTGGGAGATGAAAGGCCCCTATTCCAGAAAGAAGAAGAATCAAATAAATAATAATAATTATTTACATTTATATAGTGCTTTTCTCACTAATCAAGGAACTCCTCACACAGGGAGAGAACCCGGGAAGCGATCCCACAATCTCCATTACTGCAAAGCAGTAGCGCTACCACTGAAATATAAGGGAAAAAATAAAAGTTTAGGGAATATCTCACAAATCTTATCACTTAAATAGATACACAATAAAAAAAAAAACGAATTGAAAGTCAACACAGATTGATTATATTATGATGCCGCAGTTAGTAAAGATAGATTTTATAATGGCAGTTATTACAGTTGTCACGTTAATTTGAACACGCCTGATGGTGCTCACTTATGATTTGATTATAGTGTGGTCGGTGTAACGACTTACAAGGACTTCCTGGAAGATTTAATGAAGTAAAAAGTGTTGCCCTTGGGGGGAAAAGACACGTTCATGGGGATCGACCCACCAAATGAGCATTGGGAGGCGCTACAGCACTTTTATTGTTGAATGGTGTACGCATTCAGTCGGCTGTGTATGAGCAACGCCAGGATGTAATCCCTTAGTTGAGAACACGCCTGATGGTTCTCATTTAATAATTGATTGTAGTGTGGTCTGTGTAACGACTAACGAGGACTTCCTGGAAGATGTAATAAAGTAAAAAGTGTTGCCTTTGATGTAAAACTGTAGTGGGGTAAAAGTGACAGTTGCCTTGAATGAAATGTAATCAAGTAAATTGAAGGTAGTTGATAAAAGTACTTAACTAAAGTAACAAAGTAGCTGTATTTCATTATTTGACATCTCTGATGGTGAGTATTAATATGGCAGGTGAGCCACAGTCCTGCGGGTAGAAATCGATCACCCTATGAACTGCTAGCCATCCCTCCATTATGACAGCCAGTTCATTCAGTTTCGGGGTTACAGCGGACACAGGCAGCAATGGGAAGCAAGGCAGGGACCACCCAACCCTGCAGGGGGTGCACCGGTCCATCACAGGCCACACTCGGGCATCGCTGGTCAGTTTACAGCTGGCAGTGAACTGGACACGCGGGTGATTGCGATGTTGGCGGAAAGATGAAGGAGCCAATTAAAAACATGAGACCACAAGCGACCAAAGCAGAGTTAGAAATGAGCCTCCTGAGTGCGATAAACCAGTGAGAATATCACGTGTGCTGATGCTTGCGTACGGTCCCCTCTAAAAGTACTGGAACAGAACAGAAGGCCAATGAATGTGTTTTTGCTGTGCACTGAAGTCATTTGTGTGCGAGATCAAAGGATGAATATGAGAAGAGAGATCCGAGTTTCCGCTTTTATTCTCTGGATTTTACATCTGGATGTGTTAAACAGCACAGAGCAGAGCACGTTTTGCTTTAAGCCACCCGGTTTTTCAAGTGAGCAAACATATTGGAACACAAGCCGCCTTCAGAACCTTCATTGAAACATTCAGACTGGTGGGGCGTCTCTCGTCTCTTAGAGTTTGTGTGCCCGGGGGGGCTGGATCCGGCCTCCTACGCTCATTTTATCGCCCCTCAATATTTTCAAGAGGCCGGCATTCTAAACTTTCAATGTAGGCTTGTGGTGATGGCATTAATAGCTACCATCAGGTAAGTGGTGGCACAAAGCACCTTCTTCCTAAACTAACTGAATTTTGTTAATTTGACAAGGGTGTCTGGTTATGGAAATTTAAAAGGTTAAAAAGAGCCCTTTTTTTTTTTTTTTGTATCCAATAGGTGGAAATAAATTAGACGCAACTATTGGGACCTTTAAATAAGGGAGCGCGAAGGCAGCACTGGCCCTTTATAGGCTTTTTCAGTAAAAGCTTATGGATGTGGAGACATGAGGGTCAGCCACTGGACAGTCTAGCCACTAAAAAAAAAATTCACAATCCGGTGGGAGAGGGGCTCGGGGGGAATGGATATTTGGGGGGGCGTTTTTTTGGGGGGCATTTAAATCATCTCTGCACCCAAAAGTATATTTAGTCTAAAGTGGAGAGCTAAGCTGCAGAAAGAGAGAGAGGAGTAATAAGAGGAGTGATAAGAGGAGTGCTTTAGTAGTTGAAGCCGTGGAGAGGTGGATGAGCTGCCTTTCATGATAAATGGGGGTCATTCAGGTAGGCCCACTGAGGCTGAAAGGTTGGTTTGTTTTAATGGCAGTGAAACGTGACTCGGAACGCGTTTCTGCTGGGCGGGTTTTCCTCAATGTGTGTTGCTGTCATTTTTCCTGTGGCACATCAATGTCTCACAGGCCGTTTTTTTTTTTTTAAATGGTGGCCTTAGTTCAGATCAGACCCAGCCTCTGGTCATTTGGTGATTCTGTGCTGTCAGTATGAATTAGGAAACTTCCTTCATTTTCATTGCTCTTGGCTTTGCCTCAATCGGCTGAATTTCGTCTCCGGATCAAGTAGGCTTTCACTCTAAATCTGCCATGTGCTTCTTAGGCTAACATGGAGGATTTTGTTCAAAGTATTGTTCTTACATTAGGATCTGCTGCAATTATATTTAATTCAAAGTAGAGAACAGCAGTGTCTGTTTGTACTACAATGCACATATCTTTATATTGAGAAAGAGCAATCACCCATCCTAGATCTTACAACGGTTTCAGAATAAGAACAAATCTATGACTTAAAATGAGTAGTGAGCGTATATGGTGGAAGCCATTGTGCTGAGATATTGGAGGTCTGTGCACTCAATGTGATGATGGATTAACATTTGTAACAAATGATACAAGCACTGTCGGCTTTCATTAAACATGTTGGGATCACAGAATTTCAAATCTCTCATAAAAGGTTTGTGTGTAGCTTCCTGTGTTGTCAAAACCTTAGTTAAGCCCAGAATGTGCTCAGGATCCTCTTGGTGACTTTTATCAAGTAATTCTGTCACTTTTGTTTTCACAGGGAGTAGAGGTTTCCATGGTGATGAGGCGAGGTGCCTAATGGCCTCGAGGTCAGAGCTGCCCATGTGAAAAGGAGAGAGAAGAGTTTCACACGGAACATGGCCTCGGTCAAAGAGGATGGCATGGACGAAGGACTGGCGCACATTAAAGAAGAGGACTGTGAGTGGGGTGCACCAGGGAATTGTAAAGAGCACCATTTAGCTTTTAAAGAGGAGGAATTTGAGGTAAAAATTGTTGACATTAAACTCGAAGATTCAAAAGATTTCTCAGGCAGTCTCGAATGTCAAAAACAGGAAACGGGGAACATTCTCAAGCCAGATATTGGTGAAGAATATCCTTGCAGTTCACAGCCCTGGTTCACCAATACAGGACAACTGGCCACCCAGTGGAATTGTATGGAACTGAAGCCTGAGTTATCGGAAATGAGTGAAGGAGAAGAACCGCAGTCAGGTAGTAGTATTGGAAAAAGTAAGTACTGCAGTTTCTGTTGTACTCTGATGCTGATGTGCCAGCTTTCATTCAGATGGGGCCATTTGTTTTTGGGTCATCCTGTCCACAGACTCTGCAATGAAGTTGTGTTCAGGGTTGTGTAAATCTGCTCAAAGCTAATAATTTTTAGCCCTGTGACAGAGAGGGGGCGCTGTCGTCCCCGTGAACCATCAGATCAGACGCCAGACATGAGATAAAAGTCCAATAATTGACTTTATTTGTACTATACAGTGCACAAAGCACCCTCCACTCCACTATACTCGTACAAATCACAATACTCCAATCAATAATCAATACAATCCTCCAACTCCCAGATGAGTTACCACCCTTCCTCGCGACTCGGCTCAACCCTGGGATCTCCCACAGTCCTTTATATAGTCCTTGACCCGGAAGTGCTTCTGAACCCACAGGCCATGTGACTTCCTAGCACTTCCGGGTCAGATCAAAACTCTTCTTTTCATCCCGGAAGTACGTCATTTCTTCTGCCGCTGTGACTAAGACGTACTTCCGTCCGGATTAGAGGTAAAATGGAAGTCTCTGAGCCTTCCTGCAGCGTCCCCTGTCGGCCGCGACCTTATCCGGCAGGGCTGTACAGGAAAACTCCAATGTCCATGATGCCCTGCTGGAATTCGGGGCATCTCCATGTTGCAGGGATGGCTCCCTCTGGCAGCCTGGGGCTATTGGCCGGGATGAATGTCCGGCCATAGTCCACACCCCATACATCATAATATACTAACAAATATATCTGACCCCAAAAGGTTGTGCAAAAAGACTAATAAAGTAGTCTTTTTTCCACTGTGAGTGGAACAATAGTCTTCAACAATAGTCGGCCGATTTTGATAAAATTTAAAACATTGTATAAACTTGTGTCAAAGCTGTATAAGATCTTACTTATTTATAAATTTGGTTGCCATGGATACGTGCGAACGCAGACGACAAAGTTTGTAAACAAGTTTGACCCTTGCTAAATTTGCAGATAAAAATGGGTTTCAGCACAGAAGACCGAATTTTTATTAAGAATCTGGTTCTGCTAAAGGGTTACAGCAGTCGTCGACTGATAAAAGAGTTCCCACAGAAAGGTTGGAACAAAAACGGCCTCGATGTGCTGCTACGAAAGATTCGGTCGACCGGCACTGTGGACCGGCAACCAGGCAGTGGTCTCTGACCAAACAACCAGAAAGTCTTCATGAGGGTGACCCAAGGGCCCCATGTCCTCTAATGGGCCCTGAGCTCTCTGCCCAGCAGCATGCAGCTTGATTGGCATTCGCCATAGAATACCAGAATTGGCAGATGGACCACTGGTGCCCTGTGCTTTTTACAGATGAGAGCAGGTTCACCCTGAGCACGTGACAGAAGTGAAAGGGTCTGGAGAAGCCATGGAGAACATTATGCTGCCTGTAACATCATTCAGCATGAGCAGTTTGGTGGTGGGTTAATGATTGTCTGGGGAGGCATATCCATGGAGGGTCACACAGACCGCTACAGGCTTGACAAAGGCACCTTGGCTGCCATTAGGTATCAGGATGAAATCCTTGGACCCATTGTCAGACCCTATGCTGGTACAGTGGCTCCTGGTGCACGACAATTCCTGGCCTCATGTGGTGAGAGTATGCAGGCAGTTCCTGGAGGATGAAGGAATTGATACCATTGACTGGACACCACACTTTCCTGACCTAAATCCAATAGAACACCTCTGGGACATTATGTTTTGGTCCATCCAATGCCACCAGGTTGTACCTCAGACTGTCCAGGAGCTCAGTGATGCCCTGGTCCAGATCTGGGAGGAGATCCCCCACAACACCATCTGTCATCTCATTAGAAGCATGCACCGATGTTGTCAGGCATGTATACAAGAACACAGGGGCCATACAAAGTGCTGCGTACAATTTGGAGTTGCTGCAATTAAATTTTGGCAAAATGGACTAGCCTGCCACATCATTTTTTCACTCTGATTTTTGGGGCGTCTTTGAATTCAGGGCTCTGTAGGTTGATCATTTTCATTTCCATCAAACGATGTGGCATCCTTTCGTTCCTAACACATTACCCAGTCTATATCAGTATAGATAACCAGGAGGATTTCTTTTTCCCATTGAGATCTGATGTGTTTTCAAAGTGTTCCTTTAATTTTTTTGAGAAGTTTATATAAATATGAGTGTTCTTGGGAAGTTTTCAACTCAAAATTAACATCAAAACAGATTCTCTCAGTTATGAATAAAATAAAGAAATATACTTTATTCTCGAAAGATGCAGCAAAAACATAAAGAGTTAATGATTAATGCTAGTGGTGCACAGTGGGACAGTAGAAACGAGACACCAGTAGGAGACATTTTCTACATTATCTTTACCGTGCTTTAGCACATCAGGAAGCCGCCTTTGGTAGTGGTGCCGAGGAGACGCGTGTGATGGGGAGAGGGCATTCTGTTGCCTTCTGACACAGCACAGCGTATGGCGGTATAAAGAAGAAGAGGAATAAACAGTGGGCTTTGTTTGTGAAAATGCATGGACTGATTGAATGTGGTGCTTGGCCAGTACTGGGAAGCCTCTTAGAAAGAAAAGAAATATGATTTGAGTATAGCAGCTACTGCATGTATGGCGTGTTGCTACTCAAATGTGAACTGGAGTCTCACTTTTCTTCAGACAACTATACAATAGTCACAGAAAAAACTCACTATTAATCACTCAGTTTTTTCAGTATACAGTGGTACCTCGGTATACGTCCTTAATCCGTTCCTGATCCTTTGACTTATACCAAACAGGACATATACCAAACACATTTTTCCCATAAGAAATAATGGAAAAATGATTAATCTGTTCCCCAAAAAAAAAAAAATCCTATTATTATTGGCATATTATACATTGATGGGGTTGTATAAGATTTAAACACTGCTTAATGCTAAAATACATGAATACAAAAGCAATTGGACGAAATACAGTGGTGTGAAAAACTATTTGCCCCCTTCCTGATTTCTTATTCTTTTGCATGTTTGTCACACAAAATGTTTCTGATCATCAAACACATTTAACCATTAGTCAAATATAACACAAGTAAACACAAAATGCAGTTTTTAAATGATGGTTTTTATTATTTACCAAACCTACATGGCCCTGTGTGAAAAAGTAATTGCCCCCTTGTTCAAAAATCACCTAACTGTGGTGTATCACACCTGAGTTCAATTTCCGTAGCCACCCCCAGGCCTGATTACTGCCACACCTGTTTCAATCAAGAAATCACTTCAATAGGAGCTGCCTGACACAGAGAAGTAGACCAAAAGCACCTCAAAAGCTAGACATCAGGCCAAGATCCAAAGAAATTCAGGAACAAATGAGAACAGAAGTCATTGAGATCTATCAGTCTGGTAAAGGTTATAAAGCCATTTCTAAAGCTTTGGGACTCCAGCGAACCACAGTGAGAGCCATTATCCACAAATGGCAAAAACATGGAACAGTGGTGAACCTTCCCAGGAGTGGCTGGCTGACCAAAATTACCCCAAGAGCGCAGAGACGACTCATCCGAGAGGTCACAAAAGACCCCAGGACAACGTCTAAAGAACTGCAGGCATCACTTGCCTCAATTAAGGTCAGTGTTCACGACTCCACCATAAGAAAGAGACTGGCCTGCAAAAACGGCCTGCATGGCAGATTTCCAAGACGCAAACCACTGTTAAGCAAAAAGAACATTAGGGCTCGTCTCAATTTTGCTAAGAAACATCTCAATGATTGGCAAGACTTTTGGGAAAATACCTTGTGGACTGATGAGACAAAAGTTGAACTTTTTGAAGGCAAATGTCCGTTACATCTGGCGTAAAAGGAACACAGCATTTCAGAAAAAGAACATCATACCAACAGTAAAATATGGTGGTGGTAGTGTGATGGTATGCGGTTGTTTTGCTGCTTCAGGACCTGGAAGGCTTGCTGTGATAGATGGAACCATGAAATCTACTGTCTACCAAAAAATCCTGAAGGAGAATGTCCGGCCATCTGTTCGTCAACTCAAGCTGAAGCGATCTTGGGTGCTGCAACAGGACAATGACCCAAAACACACCAGCAAATCCACCTCTGAATGGCTGAAGAAAAACAAAATGAAGACTTTGGAGTGGCCTAGTCAAAGTCCTGACCTGAATCCAATTGAGATGCTATGGCATGACCTTAAAAAGGCGCTTCATGCTAGAAAACCCTCAAATAAAGCTGAATTACAACAATTCTGCAAAGATGAGTGGGCCAAAATTCCTCCAGAGCGCTGTAAAAGACTCATTGCAAGTTATCGCAAACGCTTGATTGCAGTTATTGCTGCTAAGGGTGGCCCAACCAGTTATTAGGTTCAGGGGGCAATTACTTTTTCACACAGGGCCATGTAGGTTTGGATTTTTTTTCTCCCTAAATAATCAAAACCATCATTTAAAAACTGCATTTTGTGTTTACTTGTGTTATATTTGACTAATGGTTAAATGTGTTTGATGATCAGAAACATTTTGTGTGACATGCAAAAGCATAAGAAATCAGGAAGGGGGTAAATAGTTTTTCACACCACTGTATATCAGTTACTATAACATATATATATACACACACACACATTCACACTATCTACCAAATAATACAAAGAGTGCACGACACGTGTTTTGCCTTACAGGGATTGAACCTCGGATATCGGCGCCTGAGGCAAAACCTCTGACGTTGCTTCCTTGACCAGGTGAAGATCGGAGTATTACATTCGTAGGTCTGAATCAAACAATCGGATTATTTTGGTGATTAACTACCGAGTAACGCTTGTGGTTGGTCGGCCAGTCAGCAAAAATCCGCCACATCTTCTCAATTGCGAGAAGAATATCATAGATATGTGATACAGCATCTGCCAAGTAATACAAAGAGGACACGACACGTGTTTCGCCCTAATTGGGGCTCGTCAGGCGTACGCACCTTTGCATCACCTTACTGAGATCGAATCTTGAGGTGAAACTTCTGACATTGCATCACGGTGGCTGGTTTGCTTACTTGACAGGGTGAAGAGCGGACTATTACATTTATAGGTCTGAATCGCAATCTGGTTATTTGGATTGGTATTATATGGCAGGTACTGTATCACATATCTATAATCTGCGCCTCTCGCAAATGAGAGGACGTGGCAGATGATTGCCGACTGGCCGACCAACCACAAGCGTTACCTGGTGGGTAAGCACCTCAATAATCAGATTGTGACTCAGGCCTAGGAATGTAATCCTCCGATCTTCACCCCGACGAGTAAGTGAACCAGCCGCCGTGGCACAACATCAGAGGGTTCGCCTCAGGTGCTGACATCCGAGGTTCAATCCCTGTAAGGAGATGCAGAAATGCAACACCCAACGAGCCCCAATTAGGGTGAAACACATGTCGTGTATTCTTTGTATTATTTAGCAGGTACTGTATGACATGTGTATGATGATCTTCTCGCAACTGAGAGGACATGGCGGATGTTTGCTGAATGGCCTACTAAACACAAGCATAACCTGGCAGGTAACCAACCTAAATAATCAGATTGTGATTCAGAACTAAGTATGTAATAAATATAAAATATGTTATCATTGCCTAGTGATACGGCAGTGAATCTAAGATGAAGAAAGAAAAATAACTCTACAGAAAGGATACACTTGGCTTCTGTTAACATTGGCTGGACACTCGCAATAACACAATTTTTGAAGGAGAGCTACTGGAGAGAAGCGCGATGCCGTCGTGGGGTTCCTGGCCACTTTGCGAGTGCAGTCGGCGTGTTTCCTAGGTACGGGCAGGAGTGATGTGCTTCCATCTATCTTTAGGTGAGCTCTAATGTTCAGGGCAATTACCAGAGACTTTATACTTTCTTACAGTCCAAGGTTCCCATCTTCCAAGATGTTAAGATTTATTTTGGGTGTGACAAGGATGGACAGGATTAGAAATGAGGACGTTAGAGGGTCAGCTCAGGTTGGACGGTTGGGAGACAAAGTCAGAGAGGCGAGATTGCATTGGTTTGGAGATGTGCAGAGGAGAGATGCTGGGTATACTGGGAGAAGGGTGTTAAAGATAGAGCTACCAGGTAAGAGGAACAGAGGAAGGCCTAAGAGGAGGTTTATGGAGAACATGCGGGTGATGGGTGTGACACAGCAAGATGATGAGGACAAGAGATGGAAAAAGACGATCTGCTCTGACGACCCTTAACAGAAGCTACCGAAAGAAGAAGAAGAAGAAGTCTGGCTGATTTCACCAGCTTCAATGGTCAGATCCCATTCTAATCCTTCCGTTGAAATCAGCTTTGATATCAATTGGAAAATGGACGCCGGTCTGCAGTGAGGCACACACATCCACACTCTGTGACACCAGACAGTGATTAACACAGCAGACACATTTGTGAGATATGAGAGGACGATGGAGAAACTGAACAGGTAGGAGGAGAACGTAGAAGGCCACACACATTGTGACATCAGTAGTAACTGAACCAAGGGCTGAGACACCAACACCAACCAACCCATCTCTTTGTAATAGCTCAGTTATTTTATAACATTTAACTAAACTGTTTCTGTTATTTCAGATGCACAAGAGAACAGCAGTCTCTCCATATCTTCATTTGTTCAGACCTGTCTTCAAGACCATGAGAAGAGGAAAAAATACAAACAAATAGAAACAATAGGATCAGAATATGTGACAGCAGCCTCCTCCCAGTGCAATTCTGTTCCTGCTTCCGAACCAACACAGACAGAAGCCATCGATGATGATGATGATGATGACGACGTACCTACTACAGATCAAGAGGCCTTGCATACCAGCGGAAAGTGCAGAAACGCTTCCAAAAACAAATCTGCCTGTACAGATGAAAAGTGGACTGACTCCAAACAGAAGCCATATTCCTGTTCTGAATGTGGCAATTTATTTTCACGCAGACACAGTCTTTACTTGCACAAACGCATTCACAATGGCGAGAAGCCCTATTGCTGTCCAAAATGTGGCAAACATTTTTCACGAAAAGGTAATCTTCAAAGCCACTCACGAATCCATACTAGAGAGAAGCCTCAGTGCTGCTCTGAATGTGGCAAACGGTTTTCTCACTGCACCAATCTCCAAAGACACATGAGAATTCACACTGGAGAGAAGCCGTACTGCTGTTTTGAATGTGGAAAACAATTCTCCAGCAGCAGTAACCTGCAAAGACACACACGAACTCACACCGGAGAAAAGCCATATGGTTGTGCTGACTGTGGGAAACGATTCTCCGACAGTATCGCTCTACAGCAACACACACGGATTCATACGGGAGAGAAGCCATATGGCTGTTTGGAGTGCGGCAAACAATTTTCTGCCAGTAGCAGCCTCCAAAGACACACAAGAATTCATACTGGAGAAAAGCCGTATGTGTGCGGCGAGTGTGGCAAACGATTCTCTGACAGTAGCAGTCTTCGGCATCACACAAAATTTCACACTGGAGAAGCCATATTGCTGCTCTGAATGTGAACAAAGGTTTTCAAAAGTAAATATTCACCGCCACTCAGAAAATCACACTGGAAAGAAAACCCGGTGAGCAGAGTTGCAGGTCCAGCGTTCACTCCTGTGGCCAGCTGTTGTCTGTGTGGAGATTGCATGTTGTCCTCCTGTCTCTATGGGTTTGTCCTGAGGTTCTCCAGTTTTCCTCACATCCAGTGAACATCTGAATGTGGCAGAAAATTCTCCCAAAGCAGCACTCTTAATAAGAGAAGTGCCAAATGTGCAGCAAAATAATGGAAATAGTGCTGGGATCCAGAGGACTAATACAAAAAAAATGACCAAGGCCATCTTGACAATCCTGTGTATTAGTGTCTGCCCACGAGGTTTACAAAAGCAGACAGTACTCGGGACAACGCTGGTTTAAGAGAACAAAAATACGATGAGATGTCACTCCTTTCTCGACTAGAATCACAAATAACCATTATGAAGAAATGAACCATTGAGAGAAAACTCACTGCTGTCAGGACTGTGGTAAAGGATTCTCATAATTAAGTAGTCTTTAGAGCCACAAACCAATCCATATTGGAACATCTAACCATGGCTAAGCAGGACAAGCGACCTGCACACAAAACGGTTTAAGGCGTCTTTTGGGTTTTTTGGGAACGTCACCACAGATAAGTGCTGCTTCTGCCAGACCACGTGGGAAACAACCACACATCTTTTGTCACGCCAGGGAATTGCATATTGCTACTGAACAAAATCAGTCCAAGAAAGCCTTGATAACTGAAGCTTTAGTCCTAAATGGTGAAAAAGTAATACAGTCATAAGAAATGCAATTAGACAACAAGTGAAACTGAGTCTGTTGTGTTGGCATCTACATGACTAATGCCACTGATCTGTCAGGCCTATTGTCGTATCCTACCATTTTCCAGATCCTCGAAGGAAGCCTTACTAGGAGCCAAGAGCTAATTTATACTAAATTTAGTGTTCACAAACTGATGGAATCAAAGGGAAACCGGAGAAGCAGACACGTCAACTGATACCAGCTTTAGTGTTGTAAACCCTTCCAGATGCTTTGTTTGTTGTCATCCTCATTGCCTAATCTTCATCTGCTCATCAGCTGGAATGAGCAAAAGATAAGATAAGATAATGAGGATGCTGTGGTGGCTCATGAGGTAGCAGAATTGCAGGTTCAGCATTCACTCCTGTGGCCAGCTGTAGTCTGTGTGGAGATTGCATGTTGTCGTCCTGTCTCTATGGGTTTGCCCTGAGGTTCTCCAGTTTTCTTCACATCCAGTTATCTTCTGAATGTGGCAGAAAATTCTCCCAAAGCAGCAGTCTTAATCAAAGAAGTGCCAAATGTGCAGCAAAATGATGGGAAAACTGCTGGCTGGTGGACTGGATCTGCTATGTAACTCATAGTAAGGAGACCTGGGTTCGCTTCCTGGATCCACCCTGCGTGGAGTTTGCATGTTCCTCCCACAGTCCAAAGACATGCAGGTTAGGTGCATTGGCGATCCTAAATTGTCCTTGGTCTGTGTCCTGCAGTGGGCTGGCGCCCTGCCTGGGGATTTGTACCTGCCTTGCACCCTGTGTTGGCTGGGACCCCCATGTTAGGATATAGCGGGTCGGATAATGGATGGCTCTGCAATTTTGGGTGCCTTTTTACTTTCTCATATTGGGAAAGTATTGTAATCGTCCAAAGATCTGCTGTCCAACTTTTGATGAATCTCGACATTTTAGACCTCCCTGAGTCTGAAAACACCATTTTTGGAATTATGTCCGAGGGCCTGCATGTGTGTGTAAACAGAATAACTTGAGTACGCTTTCACTTCGGACAACCAAATTTTGCATACAAGTATTAGGTATATAACGTAGATTTTTTATCAACTTTTGGGCTATTTCAGCTAACCGGAAGTGGTACTTTACCTTTTATTCTTGCAGGTGCAGTGTCCCATTTATTCAACTTTACTTTTATAATAATTGTTCAATATATCATTAATTTAATTTGTTGTTGATGGTTCTTTAATGTACACTGTAAAAAATAAATCTTGCATGTGTGAAAAATAATAATAAAAAATAGCTAACTATACGCAAAATAATCATTACCTTAAGTAATAAAAATGGGTTTTACCCTTTTTCTTGATTATTTTAATTCTAATTCAATAAAAAAATTAAGAATAATGTTAACTTATTATATTTCTTAAAATGTAAACATTTTTTATAACTTATTCTATGTAAAAAAAAATATACTGTGAATTGAACACATTTAAGTTAAGTTAAATTTAATGACAGGGCACTTCCTCTCACATCGAAATGTAAGAGGAAGTGCCGTGTCATTACATTGATTTCCTGGTCTTTACAACAACGCATTCAGCTGTAACGCTTATCCATAATAAGAGCTATTTTACTACGAATGTGTAAGTATAAAGCATATTAATTCCGTAATGAATAACTAGTATTTCATCTCATATAGTTACAGATGTAAGCATTGTTGTTTTCACGAAAACTTTCCCTTCATGTGGGAAACATGGCGAGCAAGGTAGCGTCTTTCTAACAACTTACCTCGTTGATTTGCTTTAAAAAGCAAGCACATTTCTCGGATAGTTACGTATGTTCATATGTTTTTTTTTTATCATTTAAAACTTTTATTTTACACAGAAAAAGAAAATGACACTTTGAGATAAGTTTGAGAACGATATGGCGTTTGTCCTAAACTACGACCTGTAAACAACGTGTAAAGACGTTTGCCTAACCGTCACGGTATTATTTGACCTCTTATTTAATTAGTGTTCTACATAGGCCATGTATTTTCTGGTTAATTTTTAACATTTTGATTTATTTAGCGATGTTTGATTTCCTATTTTATTTCAGGATTTTCGCTATCGCATCCTGAAAAGTAGTGAAAAGGCGGCCATTCATTTAAGAGGACATGTTGGCGTAAATGCAGGACGTGTTTGAAGAGCGGCAACTGCCGCAGGATTTCACTCTCTGTTTCCTTCCCGTTTACCACTCATTCCTGGGACATTATTTGATTGAGATATACTTTTTGAAGAAAGTTTAAAAAAAGAAAAGACAATTTTCATTGACATTTGAATGTCAGTAATTCAGTAAAAATTATCCTCAGACATTTGATTTAATTTTCCTTTGAAAACATAACTCCGTTGTTGTGACTATCTCTGTATGTTCAAATAAAGATATATGGATTTTTAGCATGTATTTGTTAAGTCATTACTGTCCAGCGTTGCATACTCACTTTTTTTGAGTACTTTAATTCAAATAAAAATCGGAGTAAAATGAAACCATTTTTGCCACTACTTATATTTAATCAAACTCATTTATTTTAGGTAAATTTGAGTTAATTAATAAATTAAGTTTACTCAATAGTGCAGTATATTAAATCTACTCAAAAATATTGCTTGTAATTTGTTGCCTTATTTTTTTAAGTAAGTTTAACGCAGTATTTTTTACAGTGTACATAATATAAAAATCATTGTTTTGCAGTTTACTCCTTCAAATATCCATCCTCATATCTGAGTGTACTCCCGAATTTTCTCTTTCTCTCCCTACTCTCTTCTCTACCAGTGGGGGGCGCAGGTGCTCCGCCTAACGAGACGCTGAGAGTCCACAGCTGAGTCGACTGCACTGGCGCGCAACCGACAATCAATTCGATGCGCGCTCTAAACTCCCCGCGACACGAGTTCGCGCATCCATAAGGCCGTAGCCTGGCCGCGCCGCTTTCAATTCAATTTGTTTGAAAACGACACAAGCGCTACGGACCCCGCTTTGACACACACAGTAAGTGGTCATGTTGCCATATGCGACATTAAATCACATTGTCCAGCAAGCTATCCCTTGATAATAACGCAAACATCTCGAGAACCATTTTGAGCTTGTGAATTTAAAACTTTTATGACATTTTCTAACCCACTTAATCCAGAGAGTCCCGGTGTGCTGCGAGCCTATGTCATAGGGAGGGCATTTGTGGTACATTGGGTGGTCTTCTTTTTCTCTTAGGCAAAAAAATAATAATTGTAAAAAGCCAATAGATAAAGAGACAAAAGGCACCCTTTGTTGAGACCGGAGTGAAACTTGAAAAGGCAAATCTCCTGAATAATTCTAGCTACAGGTTATTGTTGAGGTCTGTCTGCAAGACATAGATGTTTACCTGTCTTGCAAGCAGTGACGAGCGTCAGGGGAGGTATGAAACGTAAGAAAATAAAACTTTAATGATAAAATAAATGTGTCCACTGGTTTGTGCTCTACATTTTTCTGTATCATTCCAATAATTTTGATCATTTTTATAGTCAAAATCACTGAATTGGCGCATTTCCTGTTCCAATACAGCGTAGAAACGCGAGGTGCGGTAGCGACGAGCCTCTCCTCACACACGGGGTTGATGCCTGCAATTGGTGCGTGCCTGTTTCTGTCTCTCTGTATGTCGCCAATGTAAGGTCTGCAGACACTTTTATTATACATCCCGAGTCTCCTTAGTCGGGCTAATATCTTTAATGAATGTGTGTGACAGATTGAGTCTCGCTGATCGGACATAAAACCGCAGTGAAAAGGCACAAGGTGAGCAGACAGTACTGTGCCGCCCTGTAGGGGGCGCATGTGAGCCAAACAGGTGCTCGCTGCTGTTCTACTACGCAGAGACGCCAATAAGTTAGCGATATCGGTAAGTCAAGCGCACTGCAGCGGGCCGTTAATTTTTATTTTTTGTTCCGACTGACTGCCAAAATGGAAGATTAAAACTTTTAAAACTAAAGGAAAATAAGTAGGACTTTTACAAGAAAGGGACGTATAGTTGGATGGACTTCATTGACAAATAAAGGTAAGACCATAAATGTTTTTCAATTTTATAAAAAACGGAATAAGACTAAGAAAATAAAAAATCCAATATTTAAAAAGTTAATTTTGACTTTAAATAAAATATTCTTTTGTTTCTCTTGTTATCCTTTTATTGAACAGTCTTATTAAAATGATTAAAGCATCAGAATTAAACGCTTTTAAAAACAACTAAATATTTCAATTAAGGTCGAAATTAAAATCCGTTTTTTAATGTACACCACTCTATACTTTCATTTGTATTGAATGAGTGTGAATTGTGGAATTGCAACGGCAAATTTAGAACACATGGAGGGTGAGGAGCAAATGCGCTCTCTCCGCTCGCTCTCTCTCTCACCGCTATAAATGTAACGTCCTTTCCTATCCAAATGTGTGTGTAAAGAATGCTGATGAGATATGAAATATAACCAGTAGTCAATGTTCATGCTGGCTGCCAGTTGAATAGTCAGTAAGCTACTCTTTGGGGTTCATATATTTGTAAATCCGACTCAGTGCCTCACCAGCCATGAACCTCACCGCACGTCACTGCTTGCAAGAGAGTCGCCGGCTTTAAAGATTTAACTGCTTTTGTATCTCGTCATACAGTGGTATATGGACGTCTACAACAATACTTTTTTTTTTTTATTATTTTTAACAATGAAAATGCGTTATCACTATTGATAATGTAAGGAACTCGATATATACCATTGTTTAATCATTCATATTGATCCAGGCAGAGACTGAAACAGTCATATTCTTCTGGGAGAGGGGGAGATGGTACACCGAGAGCGCTGTCAAGACCACTCACACTGAGCGCAGGAACTCGCAGGCAGACGAGGCCATGTGGCGGACAGGATGCAAGGCACATAGGCGGTGACACCGGAGCGGCGCTGGGTCCGGCGAGAGAGAGAGAAGACTCACGAGAGGATCAAGGAAGACCAGTGGAAAAGAAGCAAGACTTCTGTTTGGAAACAAGCACTCGGTGAAGAGAGGAGTTTCAGTGAGACAGAAGGTTAATTGTTCTGATAACACAGAGCCAGGCGCCGTCTTTGTTACGTTTTAACGGACTTTGAAACTGTGGACTGTTTGCTCTCCTTTTAAAAGGTTTTCATTCCTCTTTATCTTGTTTCATCTTCTCGGTGGATGTTATATGTTCTAGTGTAATACAGGGAGGCACGGTGGCGCAGCGGGTAGCGCTGCTGCCTCGCAGTAAGGAGACCTTGGTTCACTTCCCAGGTACTCCCTGCGTGGAGTTTGCATGTTCTCCCTGTGTCTGCATGGGTTTCTTCCGGGTTCTCTGGTTTCCTCCCACAGTCCAGAGACTGTGGCGATCCTAAATTGTCCCTAGTGTGTGCTTGGTATGTGGATGTGTGCCCTTCAGTTGGCTGGGGTTGGCTCCAGCAGACCCCCGTGACCCTGTAGTTGGGATGTGGCGGGTTGGATAATGGATGGATGGTGTAATACAAGTTACTGCTGTTTCTCTTGAAATCACTGCCGTGTCTCCCGTTGTGTGTTTACTCACGAGTTAAAGAAATCTGTGTGCTATTCTTAGTAATCGCCTTAGTCAGTAGGTGGGCCTCTCTGGCCGGGTCTTAAATGGGTTTGAATCCTACCTGGCAGGTAGAAAATTCTTTGATAGTTGTGGTGATTGTACTTCGATGACACATGATATTCTATATGGTGTTCCACAAGGCTCTATCCTGAGTCCGCTGCTCTTTTCGATCTCCTTGCTTCCATCAGGTCAGATTATCTCAAGGCATAACATTAACTACCACAGCTATGCTGATGACACACAACTGTATTTATCAATAGCGCCTGATGACCCCGACTCTGTTGTTTCACTAACACAATTACTTGTGTTTCTGAATGGATAAGTAGTAATTTTCTGAAACTAAAGAGAACACTGAAATTTTAGTGATTGGCAAAAATGGATATAATGAGGTTATCTACACTAACAAAAGGCAAAGCCCTCACTGACTCACTCACTCACTCACTCGTCACTAATTCTCCAACTTCCCGTGTAGGTAGAAGGCTGAAATTTGGCAGGCTTATTCCTTACAGCATCCTTACAAAAGTTATGCAGGTTTCATTTCGAAATTCTACACGTAACGGACATAACGGTCAACAATGTCCGCCATATTGAACTTTCGTATTTATGGCCCCATCTTCACGAAATTTGGTAGGCGGCTTCCTGCGCTAATCGAAACCGATGTACGTACTTATTTCGGTGGTATGACGCCACTGTCGGCCGCCATATTGAACTTTCCAACGTCACTAATTCTCCAACTTCCCGTGTAGGTAGAAGGCTGAAATTTGGCAGGCTCATTCCTTACAGCTTACTTACAAAAGTTAGGCAGGTTTCATTTCGAAATTCTACGCGTAACGGACATAACGGTCAACAATGTCCACCATATTGAACTTTCTTTTTCATGGCCCCATCTTCTTGAAATTTGGTAGGCGGCTTCCCTGCACTAACCGAAACCAATGCATGTACTTATTTCGGTGGTATGATGCCACTGTCGGCCGCCATATTGAACTTTCCAACAGTCTTTGTTACTTATGGGCCCATCTTCAAGAAATTTGGTACACGGGTTCCCAACGCTAACTGAATCCTACTTACGTACATATATACGTCCATAGCCTGCAGCTCAGTCACCGTGTGAGGTGGCGTTGGGTCCCCCATCCCAACGCCTCCCACGTTGTTGGCTGCCTGCCTATATAAGGCCGTCCGTCGCTCCAGTCTCTACATTTCCTTCCTTGCTTCGCCACAGGATTCACGTCTCCCTGCTGGTAACTACAGCCATTTTATTTAATCCACGGCTTCTCCGCTGTTTTATTGTTCATTTATTACAATTATAGTTATTGTGTAGGTATTTTAGACTTACTTTACATTGTTCAGGTACCCATTTCCTTTATCGTTCCAACCGTACCCCCATTAACAGGTCTATCGAGGTGATCACCATCGATCACAGAACTGTCACTTACCGAGTGGTTTCCATGCCCAGAGATGGCACCTACCTTTTCCATTCTCTGTGTTACATATTGCACGGCCATATCAGGCTCACTCTTGATATCCGGAGGAACATTGTGTCTTATGTATTGAATGACTGGGACAGGTTCAAGGTGTGGACTGATGACGGTACAGGAGATAATTAGACTACACAGGAGCACTAGAAGAGTGAAATGCTTAAGCCCTTCACCTATGGATCTGCATGTGAGTTGATGGCTGCCGCTGAATTGTTCGGTTGTCGCTTTCAAGTGTACCGAAATGGCCAAATATTTTACACCTTTAGACAACCGCCAATGCCTCTTAAACATCTTAATTCAATTCGGAGAAAACGCAGGAGGAAACGTGGATGCAGGGGAGGATTCGCGATCAAGTTGAAAGCCCGCCTGCATGCGGGCTGTATTACAAGTCCGTTTTCCGAGCCGCTACAAGGTGGCTCTGTGATTTGGTGTCTCGTAGATCAGGCGCACCAGTGGCTTCAACCTGCTCTTCCCCTGTCCTCACCCTCTACCCCCCGGCTTGGACTCCCTCAGATCGGGCACCATCTCCGCAGATCTGGAGTTGACTCAGGTGATGGGTGTAACACAGCAAGAGGCAGAGGACAGGAAGTTATGGAAAAAGATGATCCGCTGTGGTGACCCATAACAGGAGCAGCCAAAAGAAGAAGTGCCAAGAGTAATTTCTTGGTTGAACTGCCAATGAACTCAGCAGCTCAAGAATTAAAACATTGGACCAAGAAATTTAAATCAAAGTCAAAGTGGACCAAAAAAGCCATCTTTCACCAAAAATCTGAAAACTTACTGGAAGTTTGAGTCAAAACAGAATTGCTAAAGTAATCAAAACCAGAATGACAATGATACACACGCACTAAGGTTTTCTTAGTCTGTTCAAATCACAAATGGTTAAGGATGTGCCATGCCAGTGTTTCATGCATCCCTGAGGTGATGTTGTGACACGCAAAGCCTCATCCCCCAGCAACCCGGAACTGAGTTGATAACAAAATATCAGCACCCATGATTAACAGTAACAGTAAACAAAATAAAAGTAAAAAAAACTCCAATAACAAATACACAACTCTAGAAATGTTCTTGGAAAAATAACTAAGAATCTCATGTATAGATTTAACAGAAACCATTCACATCGTAAGAAATTAATTTTAAACACCGCAGATTCACTACATTATTGAGATAATCTGAATAAAGATTTGAATAACTAAATGCATTTCTCACAAGTATACAGTTAGTGTAGACTTTAACAGCAGCACAGTCCTCACGTGATACTAACAGCAACAATCCCAACAGCCATTAAAAAAAAATAGTCTAAGGACAATGGGAAATGATTAAATGAAAATGTTATAAATAAGATGTTAAAAGTAACTTGTTCAAAATGAAAAGATATATAAAAATGCAAGTACAAATAGGAATTCTGTAACCTTGAAAACCTCAAGAATTATGGTAGCAAGAGACACTGAAAAGACACTTAAGGTCTATTCTTGTTTAAAAATTGCCTTTTGCTTACACATAATTAAAAAAAAAAACTTTTTATTTTAACGACATAAATGAATAACAACTGTATAATACTAATCATTCATTTCTAAGATGTGGGCTGCATGAGGTATGAAGACATTTAAGAAAGACACAGCCAACTGCCAAAATAGTGTGGTTGTGTTTTTCAAGGTGATGTTTTCAAATTTAAAATGAGAAATTTTCCTGATGAAAATCTGAACCTCAAAATTTGCTCAAATGCAAAAGTATGTGCAAAAAAGTAATGTGTTTTTGATTCTCATCTATAGGTTTCAAATTGTATCTGAATCTGCAAGAAAGACAAAAAAGAGAAGAGCCTCCAAACAAATCTATATATAAAACTGTTACGCATGTGTGTACTGGAGGATTAAAACACTGTTTGTATGGTTGAACTGACGTATTCCAAAGGGACTTATCGTAGAAAAGACATTTTGTTTTTTTGTGATTTTCTTGGTACAAGCCAGATGATTGTCTCTTCAAGAGTAGCAGCTGTGATGTTTCTTTTTTATACCAGAGTGAAATTCAACCAAAAAATCTTGAAAAAAGACAAGCAGATGAAAGTTCAAATTCATACTCATCTAAGTTTAAACAGTTTAGCAGACTAGATTACCAATACCAAAAATGTAAAAAAAAAAAAAAATTCACAGGTGACGGTTTCAGTAGTGGACACTTTGATATTTATGAATGTTTAAACTCTCAAAAGCTGGATGTGATTTTATCAATGAAACTGGTTGTATACTTACAACGCTTGACAGATGCTGAATGTCACTTCAACACAAGTCCTACAAATACTGTCGTCATTGAAACAAACCATGAAACTCAAACCGATTATGACAGCAGCAATCCAAGCTGTGAGATTTGAGACAAGATTACTGTTCACATGGCCAACTGTACGTTACATGCTCAAGAGTAAGCTCAGCGCACAGCTTGGTCATATTACAACCGGAGGGCCGAACTCACAATGTGGTATACAAAGAGATCCTTAACAAATAATTATTGGTATATTTTCCCTCAGTTTAAAAAGGTTTAATTTTCTTCTTAATAAAAATTTTAAGGCAGTACTTCGCCGCAGCGAAGCCCGGGTATTTTGCTAGTTAGAAATAAACCTGATCCATCAGGATTAAAAGTCAAGACGGAGGTAAAAAGCTTAGGGGTAACTGTTGACTGTGACCTGAATTTTAAATCACATGTTAATCAGATCATTAGGACAGCATTTTTTTCACTTAAGAAACATAGCTAAAGTTAGACCTCTTATATCACTGAAAGATGCTGAGAAATTAGTTTGCGCTTTTCTTTTCAGTCGACTAGATTACTGTAACGCAATCCTCTCAGAACCACCCAAAAAAAGACATCAATTGATTGCAACAAGTGCAGAATGGAGCTGCTAGAATCTTAACTAGGAAAAGAAAATCTGAGCACATCACCCCAGTCGTAGCGTCACTACACTGGTTACCGGTGCCATTTAGAATTGACTTTAAAATACTGTTTATGGTTTACAAATCCTTAAATAATCTGCTCAATCTTATATTTTGGAGTGTCTGACATCTTATATTACAAATCGTAACCTTAGATCCTCAAATGAGTGTCTCCTTAGAATTCCAAAAGCTAAACTTAAAAGAAGAGGTGAGGCGGCCTTCTGCTGTTATGCACCTAAAATCTGGAATAGCCGACCAATAGAAATTCACCAGGCTGATACGGTGGAGCACTTTAAAAAACTGCTGAAAACACATTACTTTAACATGGCTTTCTCAGAGCTTCATTTTAGTTTAATCCTGATGCTCTGAATATTCAAGTAATTATCATTATCATTCCTGGTGGCTCCACAATCCATACTCACCTCTACTTTCTCTTCTGTTCTTTTTCCAGTTATTCTGTGATGCTGATCTGTGCCACCACCACCTGATCAAAGCACTGTGATGTCCCTCCAATAATCAATTATTATAATTATTAATTATGACGTGACCATCATCATCAAGTCCTTCCATGAGAACCCCGAATACCACGAGGACTGATCATTTATCTTGGGTAGAATGCCTAGAGGGGGCTGGGTGGTCTCATGGCCATGAACCCCTGCAGATTTTATTTTTTCTCTCCAGGCGTCTTGAGTTTTTTTTTTTTTTCTGTCCTTCCTGGCCATCGGACCTTACTCTTATTCTATGTTAATTAGCGTTGTCTTATTTTAATTCTTACTTTGTCTTTTATCTTTTGTATCTTTTCTTCATCATGTAAAGCACTTTGAGCTACATTATTTGAATGAAAATGTGCAATAGAAATAAATGTTGTTGTTGATTATCTTTAAAGTTCACGAGTTTCCCAGACTCTCAATAAAACTGGATGGCGTAGTCAGACTGTGTTTAGGTTCAATTACAAATAAGTGTGACCAGACACCCATCACAACCTATCCCAACTGGCATAGGGCACAAGCCAGCAATGAAACTTGGACAGGGTGCCAGTTCATGGCAGGGCAAAAACACACCAGGGCCAATGTAGCAGCACCACTTCACCTAACCTACATGTCTTTGGACAGTGGGAGGAAAAGCCCAGGGAGAACATGCCAACTTCACATGGAGAAGATGTGAACCCTGGTCTCCTTGCTCTGAGGCCACTGTGCCACCCCAAAGTCTATTTTTGATTTTATTAGTAACTCTTAAGAAGAATACATTTTTCTATTTTTATGATTATTTTAATAACCCATATTGTCATTCTTCCCCCCTGCCCCGTAGATTGAGACAAGGGAAATAAACGAGTCAACAGGGCCGTCTTAGCACATGGGGACGCTGGACATTTGCCCGGGGGCATCACGAGCACAGGGGCCCCATGCTAATCTTTGTTTGTTGTGACTTGCTAAGTGGTTGTGTAAGTAGGGGGCCACAGTGCACTGCTTTACCCGGGGGTCTATAATGCTGTTAAGATAGCCCTAGGAGTCAAGCTAAAGTTAGAAAATGGCACAAACCTTAACAAAACTGATGCTGTCATTTCTCAATGTGGTCTCCAATCTTCTCAATGGACCTGTGCCACCTGCCTGGAAGTACCCGTAGAATAAAAAGGTTTTGTCTTCTCCGCCCAACCACTTGTGCATCGCTTTCTTCACATCGTCATCTGTCTTGAATCGATGACCACTCAGATTTTTATTTATTTATTTTTTTAGTGCTCCATAAAAGGTGAACATCACACAGTTGCCAAATCTGGCGATTAAGGAGGATGTGGCAACACCTCAAACTTTAGTTTCTCCAGACAAGCCCCTTGGTGTTCTTAGCAGTGCAGGTGTCATTGTCTGGCAGCAAAAGGACTCCTTGAGACTGCAGTCCCCACCACTTGGATCGAATAGCAGGCTTCACATCGGTCTCCAGCAAGTCACGGTAACTTGCACTAGTGACTGGAGGACCCCCTCGGCATGTTGTGTTTGACAAGAACTCGGTGCATGAGTGGTGGTGAGGACGAGACAGAACCTTTTATTCTGCTGGCACTGCCAGGCAGGTGGCACAAGTGTATTGAGAAGGGTGGAGATGACATTGAGAAATGACACCATCAGCTTTCTTAAGGTTCGTCCCATTTTCTAACTTTAGCTTGACTCCCCCTCGTATGTATTGGTGCTGCTACAGTTTTCCAAATAATACACCAGTTCTTCCACAAAATGTTTGGCACTACAAAATAATTGGTGATAACAAATGTATTTTATTTATTTGTATTAGAACACAGGTGTCAAACTCCTGTCCTGGATGGCCGCGGTGGCTGCAAGTTTTCATTCTAACCATCTTCTTAATATATGGTTAATATATATATGTAAGAGAAATAAAACTTATGCTAATTTAAAAATCTTGTAAAAAACGAAAGGAAACATTTGAGCTAAGCATTTTAAACACAAACTGGTCTTACATCTATGTTAGGAATATACTTTTGTCCAAGTAGTTTTATCAGAGATATATTTTAAATCGGCTCTCGCTATTCTTTAAACATTTAGTGGCTAAAGAAATCCTCTCGTTTTGCAAACTGTCACAATTATAAATACAACTTTATTGACAACATTTTTAAACAGGTGAAGTTCAATATATGCGTTTAAAATATGAAACGTATTTAATTTGTTGTATTTATTTTCATTTCATCCTCTGTATTTTACCATTGTATAAATGAAATAGTTAAATAATAATAAAAAGTCGAATAAAGCAGTGCCAGGTGTGAATTGTACGTTATTTTGCCAGCTGCTTGTTATCACGGTTTTCACTGAAATAACGTGAACGGCTATCGACGGCTTTTATTTTGACAGAATGTTTTTCTCGCTTGTGACGTCATTCATGTGTGCCAAGAAGACGTGCGTTTTGATTGGCTCGTCTACGGAGCGGAGCCGATGATGTCATCAGCAGGATTCTTTTGGCCATTCGGCACTCGTGTGTGCGGTGTTTAGACAAAGGCGAACAGAAGAAGGGGTGAAAAAAGAGGAAAACAGACGAGGAATGAAAGAACGGTGAAGAGGAGGAGTGTCGGTAAGCAACGTGTCATCGAGTGGGGGACGGAGGGCCGTGTGGGAGAGCAGAGGAAAGGAAAGTGGAGAAGGACCTGGGCGATAGAAAACGGGGCTGTTTAAAAATCAGGAGAGATGATCATAAAAAAGATGATAGAGAGGAAAAGCGTGAGAGATAGAGAGTCGCGGCAGTATACACAAGTCCAGTTTGGTGCTGCACGCACCTCCAAGCTGCCCCGTCCGTGCTCTTTATTCAGCCCTAGTTTAGAATGCGAAGGAAGTCGCAAAAATCAGAGACTCCGGGTTTCTCAAGAATTTTCTCCCGAATAGCGTTTGCAATACAAATTGAGCATCGGAGGACATAAGATAGGAACAGATCCGGTTTAATGCATGAGCTTAAACCGATTGGATAAGAGAGTGGAAGGGCGCACGGCTTTGCTGTTAAAATTATGCTAAATGTAAGTATACACAGTAGCGCTTTAGTGAAAAGAAACCGTAAAGATATTTTGAAATTGTAGTCTGACTTGATGTCTCCAGGTTCATATTGTAGCAACCCGTGGTTGAGTATTGAAGTTCTCGGAGCCGAACTCTACTGCGCACTTCCCCCAAGCTGGTCGGCCAGCGGAATGCCAGCGCCATGCACGCAGCTGTACCTAGCTCATTAAGCAAGCGAACACTCGTGTCCCATACACCGCACGACCCCAAATGTCTCCGTACATAATTGCATAGATGGAATCTAGCAACACACAGCTCTGCCCTTTTGTATCTCTTTATTAGAGCAGATAGTCAGAAACAAAGCTCAACATATTGCAAGGGCATTTCTGAAGACATCTTTCTCATTGATGGTAACTGTTACACTTATTATACTTGGGCTACAAATGTCCCAACCCCCCCAAGCAACTGCAACACAATACACATATACATTCCCAATACAAAAGGAAATCGACTGCCTTGCTTGCCCAGCGCAAAGAGTGAACGTTAGAGAATTACCCACAATGCACCATGCCGCCAGCGCTGACTGCCGGGTCATTACAATATATTATATGGCGGACATCAGCGAGACGACAACTACCAGGAAACCGTAGACGACACACTAAGTGTCACATCTCTGAGCCAATCCAATGGCTAATAAAGGCGGAGCTCACAATAGGGGCAGGGATTTCGAACATAGACATACATAGATAGACGCCGCATTCACGCGTTTTCCAGTCGATACGATACGTCAGCCTTATTGCGAGTGGCAAAAGTGCCGTTTAAACTAACACTGGTAGACGTGGAAACCGGGTTTTCTGATGAAAAAACAATAACGTTTTAAACAGTATCGTTTACATACAACAGATTTTGGCGAATCGTTTACATGCAATTATTTATATCCATTTATACACTAATAATGGCAATTATTAAATAATAATAATTATTTTTAAATAATTCCTCCCATACAAGTACCATTTCTCAGTCTGCCTTCTTCCATCTCCGGAACATTTCTAGACTTCGTCCTGTTCTTACGCAACACAGTACTGAAGTATTGGTCACCTCACGTATAGATTACTGTAATGCTATTCTATCTGGCATCTCACAAAAACTTATCCATCACTTACAACTTCAAAATTCTGCTGCCAGGATAATAACCTGCTGCCCTAAATCCACTGAATATATTTATACCGATTCTCTCTCAGCTTCACTGGCTCCCTGTTAACTACAGAATACGATACTAAACACCGCTCTGAACATTTAAAGCTCTCCACAACCTCACTGATCTCCTACAGACTGGCACTCCTCTCGTCCACTCAGATCCTGTAATTTGAGAGGATTCAGTCTGGCAATATGGTGCAGCCTTAGTTTGTAGAAGACAGACACAACTGAAGACATGAGCATAAAATGATGGTTGTCAGTTTCAAACTGTGTTTCCTCGATGTGCTCCTTGAGAAAAAAACATCAAGTTTGAGAAACGTTAACAGCTAACAACAATCTACATAGTTAGTGACTAAATACGTTTAGCCAAAATGTTGTTTGGAGGCTCACTTGAGCACATGAATGCATAGCTTTGCTATCTTAGCCTGGCGTAGCTGAAGTTAAGATTATAAAACAGGATTTTCTAATGGTCAACTATAACCAAAACAATTGTTCAACCTTACCTATGAATTGTAATCCCCCGGGATCTGATTTAGAGCGTACAGCGGTTTGCACAATCCCAAGCAGCACATGTGTGAGGCATCTTATCCATTACTTCACTCCACAGCAGTGCCACTAACAATATGGCGGCGCCGTTGAAGTGCGATTCTGCTGGTCATGAGGCGTCTAGTTATTCAATGCCTATGATTTTGAACGCACAAAGTTCAGAGGTGCGCACATTAAAGTGGTTCCGATGAACTATTTTCAGCTGAGCAGCCTCCTAAAAAAATATTACAGTACTTTGCAGGTTTTAAAAATGAACAAACGGTTGCAAGGGAAGAACCCTTGTGTAGCATCAGACTGTCCAGTGGCACTTCTCGAAATCAATGGACGAGTGGTAAATGTGAATGATAGGTTGTCGCAGGTGCAGTGTGTGCTCTTTGTTGTTCACCGTAACGACAATGGTGTCAGAATCATAATTGGTCGCCACATTCATGAAAATGGCAACTGCAAAATATGCATTTGACGACAACGGTCTGCTCCACTCCGTCAAAAGGACTGCGGTTAAGAGAGCTGATGACGAAGAACCACAGGAGATGCAAGATTTCCGTACCCAAAACACTTGAATCAACAAATCTGCCTACAACACCAGTAGGTCCATAGATGAGGGTCCGCAACATCCACCTTCTCACTGCACATCGCAAAGATTAAATAAACAAGTGTAACTGTAATATTCTTTATTTTGCTCTGGAAGCTTCCGTAAATGATTCAGTGTAAGGCAGATGGTTAATTCGGAAAAGCATTTAATTTATTAGAGCACATGAAACAGAACTTTACAAAAAAATGCCCATCTCCATTACTCTCTGTTAATAACCACTTTCCTTATTTATTCATATATTTATCTTGGTTATCTGGTTCATAACATCCACCCATCCATTATCCAACCCACTATATCCTAACTACAGGTTCACGGGGGTCTGCTGGAGCCAACCCCAGCCAACACAGGGCGCAAGGCAGGACACAAACCCACCACAGATACTGTTTATATCTGGTGAACATTTCAAATATATTCACATCCATCCATTCATTATCCAACCCGCTATATCCTAACTTACAGGGTCACGGGGGTCTGCTGGAGCCAACCCCAGCCAACACAGGGTGCAAGGCAGGAACAAACCCCAGGCAGGGCGCTCACACAGGGACAATTTAGGATCGCCAGTCTACCTAACCTGCATGTCTTTGGACTCTGGGAGGAAACCCACGCAGACACGGGGAGAACATGCAAACTCCACGCAGGGAGGACCTGGGAAGCGAACCTGGGTCTTGGTTCATTAAACCTTTATTTAAAAGCTTAATTCACAATATATCACAGTAACATCACTGCCTAATTGGAAATACAAACATGTCGCACCAGAACAGTCGCCCAGTTTTAACACGTGCTGTATTCATAGACCGCAATGCTCACCTAAACTCTGTTTGCTGTTATGTCATGTGACTGGACTCGCTGGAACTCAAAAGTGTGCCAGTATCGGCGGCATGGCCATCCAGCTCATTTTGCCAACGTGAATTTTTAAAAAGGCATTTGTGTATACTGTAAAGTCCTTTTCCTGGTGGAAAAATAACCCACACAGGCAAGTTGTGGTAATTGTCCAAAAAAAAAAAAAGGGTCTTAATTCTCTTCCGCCTTAACTGGACAAATACAGACGTATAGTGTCACGCTTAGGCTACAAAGTTGCACAGATACACTCGGGGATTTCCAGAGACGAAAAACTTTATTCAAACACTTCAAACAAACATTAGTCTCTTTCAGGTGTGATCCGGGCCCAGTGTCAACCCGGACACCACAACTCTGACTCTCAATCAAAAGAACAGAAAATCTTCCTCTTCAAAGGGGTGCACCACCGGAGCAGAGAATGTCTGGGGGAAGAGAGACAAGGCAGTGAGACAAAAGGACAGCTGTGGTGGTCTTCTTCTTTTGGCTAATCACATTAGAGGTTGCCACAGTGGATCATCTTCTTCCATCTCTTCCTGTCCTCGTCATCTTGCTCTTTCACACCCATCACCTGCATGTTCTCTCTCACCACATCCATAAACCTTCTCTTAGGCCTTCCTCTCTTCCTTTTCCCTGGCAGCTCTATCCTTAGCATCCTTCTCCCAGTATAACCAGCATCTCTCCTCTGCACATGTCCAAACCAACACAATCTCACCTCTCTGACTTTGTCTCCCCTCTAATGTCCTCATTTCTAATCCTGCCTCATCACACCCAATGCAAATCTCAACATCTTTAACTCTGCCACCTCCAGCTCTGTCCCCTGTGCCACCGTCTCCAGCCCATATAACACAGCTGGTCTCACTACCGTCCTGTAGACCTTCCCTTTCACTCTTGCTGATACCTGTCTGTCACAAATCACTCCTGACACTCTTCTCCACCCTGCCTGCACTCTCTTCTTCACCTCTCTTCCACAATCCCCATTACTCTGTACTTTTAAAACCAAGTATTTAAACTCCTCCACCTTCATCAACTCTGCTCTCTTCATCCTCACCATTCCACTGACCTCCCTCTCATTCACACACATGTATTCTGTCTTGGTTGTCCTGCTGACCTTCATTCCTCTCCTATCTAGAGCATATCTTAAAAAATAACTACATTCTCACTGATGTGTAACTTTTAGATCTTGTTTGAGTAGTTGCCATCCCACTCAATCATCAGATCTCAAGGATATGAGGAAATGTTTTGTTAGAGCAGTGGAGGGACGTAGAGGCAGACGAGTCCAAGTCTTTTAGAAATAACCAGCAGGCTCCTGAGATCTGCACTGGGGTGGGGTTACTGTTCTGTCCATAAGTATTTTGGACAGTGACACAATCTTCATAACTCTGGCTCTGTGCGGCACCACAATGGATCTGAGACAAAGCAATCCACACGTGATTGAAGTGTAGACTTGCAGTTTTATTGTTTGAGCTGTTTAGAAACGACAGCCATTTTTATACACCGACCCCCTATTTTCATGGGCTCAAAAGTATTTGGACAAGCTAACACAATCATAAATATATAACAATTATTTTCAATATTGAAAGTCCTTTCCAGTCAGTGACCGCCTCAAGTCTGAACCCACGGCCATCTCCAAGTGCTTCAGGTGCTGCTTCTTCGTTGGACATCCGTTTTGTGTTCAGCAAGTGAACTGCATGTCCAGTTGGGTTGAGGTCAGTTGACTGACTTGGCCATTGATGAATATTCCACTTCTTTGTGTTGTAAAGCCCCTGGTTTGCTGTCCCAGTGTGTTTTGTCTCCTTGTCCATTTGTACTGTGACGTGTCGTCCTCTCAGTTTTGTAGCATTTGTCTCAATCTGAGCAGACAGTATAGCGCCCTGCACACCTCCGAATTCATCCTGCTGCTTCTGCCAGCAGTCACGTCATCAATTAACACCAGTGAGCGACTTCCATTGGCAGCCATGATGATTAGAACATAAGACGACATGCACCATGTCTCACAGGTGATGTGCTATTCATTGGATCATGAGCCGTTTCTTCTCTCCTCCATACTCTTCTCTTTCCACCATTCTGGTACGTATTGATCTGAGTTTCATTTGTCCACAGAAAATTGTCACAGAACTGGACAGGTTTTTAAAAAAATGTTTTCTGGCAAAGTCTAACCTGTCCTTTCTATGCTTGAGACTCAGCAGTGGTCTGCATCTTGTGGTAAACCCTCTATCTTTTACTGTCATGGCGTCTTCTCCTGATTGTAGACTTTGCCAATGACAGGTCTTCCTTCCAGAGACTGGTCTTGGTTTAGCTAGCTAAATGTCATGAAGGGGTTCGGTTTCACCAAGGACAGAATTCTGTGATCATCCAGCACGGTCATCTTCTGTGGTTGTCCAGACCTTCTGGTGTTGCTGAGCTCACCTGTGTGTTCCTTCTCTTTAAGAATCTACCAGATGGTTGAGTTGACCACTCCTGGGGCCTCATGTATAAACGGTGCGTACGCACAGAAATGTTGCGTAAGAACGTTTCCACGTTCAAATCGCGATGTATAAAACCTACACTTGGCGTAAAGCCACGCACTTTTCCACGGTACCTCATGCCTTGTCGTACGCAAGTTCTCCGCTCGGTTTTGCAGACTGGCGGCACCCAGCGTCAAAGCAATGCTACTGTTCCTGTGTGGTTACTCTTTTATTTTCCTGACGCAGCTTTATAAATACACCGAAACTAACCGCATATTGTTTATTAGTGTAACGCATCTGATTGTAATTAACTCGTAAGAATATAATGGTCCAGGGAATAGCCATAGTATTCAAATACCATAACTGCTTTAGCGTTGTTACTCTCACTGCACCTTCTTCTTCTTCTTTCAGCTGCTCCTGTTAGGAGTTGCCACAGCGGATCATCTTTTTCCATATTACTCTCGCTGCACCACTCAGAGTATTTATATCACTGTATCTGAGTGTGAATCACAGCAGCAGCTGATCGGAAAGAGAATTATCGGTATACAGCTTTAAGGACAAGCTACCTCAGCCACTGCAAAATGTTTTAAAGCCTTTCCTGTACGGACCTCGCGGTTCACAAACAGTTTCATCCCAGGAACTATAAACAGTCAATCAGTCCATCAAGTGCTCCTTGTAGAACGGTTTGTACTTATAAGTACAATCACCTCACTGTAAACTTCCATCCATCCATTTTCCAAACCCGCTGAATCCGAACACAGGGTCACGGGGGTCTGCTGGAGCCATTCCCAGCCAACACAGGGCACAAGGCAGGAACCAATCCCGGGCAGGGTGCCAACCCACTGCAGCACTGTAAACTTGCACTACAGTTATAAAGCGCGTATTTACATATGATGACAATATCATTTTTAAGATGAAATGCAGCAAAATATGTTTATTATATTATACAGATAAAACTTTAACTTCATTTAAATAATCTGTATTGTTAATAATTAAACATGTGAGGACGCGGTTCTGCAGTGCTAGCAAGTTCACAGATTGATCCTACCTTGCGCTGTATTCTTTCTGGGGCTGATGCGACACTGGAAGGATAGATGGATAGAATAATTAAACACGTACTACGGAGAGATTTCAGTGTTCCTTAAAAGTTCTCAAGAATCATCGTTGTAAACTTACAGATGGCTTAACGTCTCTAACTAGAGCTGATTGTGTGGCGATTGAGTATTTGGAGAAAGAAAAGGAAGGACAGGAATTGGAGTTTAGTACATTTGAAAGAGACAGCACTGCTACAATAATCTCATCGAAGATTGTGCACAATCACGCACCGTGTTCCCCTGTTTAATAACATGCTTTCATTCCAATCATCATGAAAAAGATATCACGTATACATCTCAGTATTTTAATTATGCAGACAGCTGTAATATCACGAATGTAATTGATTCTGTGTCCTGTCGGAGGAAGAGAAAGCCGGTTTAAGAAGCACGTAGTGATTCACACACATAGACACATAGAAGATCAAATACAAAACAAAGCATTTAACGTGCTACTTTAGTTACGATGGGTATCTGAGAAACTAGTCATTTTAAGATGAAGTGTATGATATTCTACTTTAGTAAAAAATTTTGAGATTGAAGTTGACATTTCGTGCTTTTTTCCCCCACTGTGCCTTTTTTGTTTTTTTTGTTCTCTGTACCCTAATAAGCTTTCATACGACACTTAGACGGTGGGCTACAACTCGCCTTTTCACGGCGACTTTGATATGTGACAACTTTTTTTTTATTTTGGGCACTGTGCGACTATGTCAGGCGATCGGCTTCCTCTTGTTGTTTATACCACTTTTTAAACCAACAAATAGTATGTTTTTCATTGCCTCCACTTGGTATTCGCTGAAATTCTTCCATTTTCCTTCGTGCTTTTCCCATTGTCTTTTCACAGAAGGCTGAGCTTAAGGGCTATTTATATTGATCTGCATATTCAAAGAGGTGTAATTCTGGGAGGAGTTGGGGGCGGGACAGAAGGTGCGTGCATGTGCATTACTTTTCACGCTGACCGGAATTTATGGAGCGGAAGAACGCGGAAGTTGGAGTACGCAGAGATTCCTGCATCTGGATTTTTCTGTGCGTAAGCACATTTAGGCTTTTGTGCTTACGTCATATTATAGTGCGAGTTCTACGCACGGCGTTATGCATGAGGCCCCTGGTGTCTCTGCTGTTTCTCTCTGTGATGGGTTTATTTTATCTTCTCCCCCTAATGATGGCCTGTTTTTATTTGCATGGGCAGCTCTTTGGTCCTCATATTGGGAGTTCACGGTGACGGCTTCCACACTTGGAGTCGTCGGAAAGAAAATTGAAACGTAGAGATGTCCGGTAATTGAAAGGAACTACTCTGGGCGTCTCTGTCTCAGTCTCTCTCTCCTAGGAGGATTAGTGTTGCCGATGTGCCGGCATTTCTTGTGCATTCGCGGCTAAGCGACTGTGTCTTTCCTCGGAGTTTTTGTTATGCCAACATGCTTGCCTCAGTTGTGCATTAGAGGCTGAGTTTCTGTCTCCTCGGAGGTTTCGTTTTTACCGATGTGCTCGCCTCGCTCTTGTCATTATTGGCTAAGTGAGTTTTCTGTTTCCTCGGAGGTGGAGCTTCTACCCCGACTCCACTTCTCACTTCTAGGCCAGACAGACACGTAGACATTTAAATAAAAAAAAAAAAATCCTTTTGCATTTTTAATGGTTTTAATCTTAAATTTTAAGAGAGATTGTTTTAGAATATATGAGGTCCTGTTTTAAATTGTCGTTTTAAATGTAACTATAAAAGTTGGAACAGACCTTTTACATTTATATAAATAAATTCTTTTAAGTTGTCAGTTTTTATGCAGGAGTAATATATATTTTTAAGAAGAGTATTTATTACAAATAATTCTGGGCATAATAGAAATATGGGTACACTGCAAAAACTAGACTTAAAAGCTTTAAATGGGAGTTGTTTTGCTTTCATTTAGCAAACAAATCTGTCAACGGGGTAAGCAAAATTTACTTGACAAGATTTCTTAAAGGAAGCTAAATAATCATCAATACATTTTATATATATATATATATATATATATATATATATATATATATATATATATATATATATATATGGTATCAATGGCGCTGTATCAATGCCTGACCCGACACAGGAGGCACACTTATAAAACAAATAAATGTTTTATTTTTCCTCTCCTGTGGGCAATGCATTCCCTGTTCCCACAGGTACAACAAAGTCCCAAAGCACCTCCTGCATTCCTCTCTGGCAAGCTTAGTCCATGTCCTCCCGACTCCAGAGTAGTATCTGCTGGTCCCTTAGCTAGGTCACCCAGAAGTGCTCGTCGACCCGTTAATGGCAGCATTTCTGGGTGTGGCAGATGAACCGCTCACACAGGCTAAGGGACAGCTGCAGCACATCCTGGTGGCACCCCGGGATCTCAACAGGGCTGTAACAAACTCCAACTCCCATGAAGCACTGCAGGAGTCTGAGGTGTTGCTGCCATCTAGCATTCCGGGGGAGGTGATGCTCTGTCCACACTTGCTTCCCCGGTCTTTCCAAGGCAGAGGCGTAAGGGCCGGGCAGGGGCTCCGGTCACCCATGACAATATGTATAAGTTAATAATACAACACAATACAATAAGCAAAGCAAGATTTAATGTCTTGATATAAATACTTTTCCACTTGTTTAGATTTCATGTTTTTGCAGGGTTCATACAGGCTAACTAAACAGTTATGTTACAGGGTGAGTGTGCCAGTGCCACTGTCCTCTTCTGCACTTTCTTCCTCATCTACCCTAAGCAAGTGTTTTTTTTTTAAAGATGATAATTTTTCATATTTATTTACTCAAAAATAATAATATGAAACTATAGGGTCCATTTAGCTTCTTTATTTAAGTATGACTTTCACTCAACGTTCTCTAGAACAGGGGTCCCCAACTTCGGTCCTGGAGGGCCCCAGTGGCTGCAGGTTTTCATTCTAACCCTTTTTCTTAATTAGTGACCTGTTTTTTGCTCATAATGAACTTCTTTTGAATTCATTGTAATCAACTTGCTCTCGAAGAATTAGATCCCTTAATTGTTTATTTTTCCTTAATTAGTTGCCAAACAATTATGAGATACAAAATGAGCCAAAACATGACCAACAAAGTGTGTCCATCATACTATATCTGAAAATAAAGAAAGATGAAGGTCTCATAAAAACATTTTAACAGTGCTCTTAGAAAAAAGAAAATCAACAATTTCAGAAATGTATGCCTTTTGCATAATGAGAGCAGCAACAAGCCATGGAATTAAGAACGGGTTTAATTAATGACAAGAATCCGCACCTAATTAAGCAACCGGTTGGCGTGAAATTGGTTGGTGTTTGAGGCCCTGACTTAGTTGGCTCATTCACTTCACATTTCATTTCTGTTTAAGGAAAGAAATGAAGAAATTCAGGGGAACAAATCTTAAAAAAGCAAGTCAATTAAAACTGATTCAAAAGAAGTTAATTAGCAGCAAAAACAGGTCACTAATTAAGAAAAGGGTTAGAATGAAAACCTGCACTGATGGTGGTCCTCCAGGACTGGAGTTGGGGACCCCTGCTATAGACCATGAGATCCTCATCTCCAGGCTGGAGCAGTGGGTGGGCATCACAGGACCTAAACCATTGGAGAGCTGAACCTATCTCTCAGGTAGACGTTTTTGTGTCAGCATTGATGATGTTACTTCCACCTCTAAGGGTGTACCACAGGGCTCCACCCTGGGACCTCTTCTGTTCTTGTACCTGCTGCTGCTCGGCACTATTTTCTGGGCCCTCCAGGACCGGAGTTGGGGACCCCTGCTCTAGAAATATGTAACAATTTGTAATGTCCCTAACCTCATGAGGAGTGTTGTGTCACACTGAAGGCAAAGGTATATACTGCTTACCTTTTCACCATTTCAGGTCATTGATTGCATTTGGGCTGATTATGTTTGAAGAAAAACTGAGGTTTTCTAAAACTATTGACCGTTAGTGTCCACGTTATCATTAGTTCGCACCAGCTGGACTGAGAGCAGTTCTTGAACAACCCCAACCCCCACCGTCGTCCTAGCGCAGGGGTGTCCAAAGTTTTTTTTACACTGGGGGCCACATACAGAGCAATCTATGAAGGGCTAGGCCACCCACTAGATGTGAGCTGCAGTATATTGCCCTACCTCGTGTATTAAGCTAGCAAAACTAATCAAATATATTATGCTTCATAATTGAATATGCTTAAAGATCAACATCACAGCTCACCATTAACGGGTTTTCATTTATTGTATTTCAAAGTGCTTGCGCAAAAGCTTTATCTGACACTTGATGTTTTAAGTTAGCTGACAAATCTTTAATTCGTCGCACAACTGCGTTTCTGGCCAAGCGCACGTTGTTGAATTGCTGCATTTCCTCCGGACACATTATTCCTGCGACTTTAGTGAGGCGCTGTTTTATGACGTCACCAGCTGAGAAAGGTTTCCCGTGACGGGAAGTGAGTTGCGCGACCTCGTAACTGGCTAAAGTTTCATTTTTCTTGTGTTTTTGTAAGAATGGATAAAAAAATCCAGTTGTTGAGCTAGCAGACTGCCTGCCATTTGCTTAACTTTGTGTTCTCGCTCGGCACCGGTGTAGGTCGGATGTTTGGTGTCGTAGTGTCGACACACATTATACTCTTTCATCGCTGCAATAGTTTCATTGCAAATCAAATAGACACACTTGCCTTTGACTTCATTTTCCCACCGTGTCCGCAATTTTTTGCACTCACTTGCTGTCGTGCGTTTCTTTGGTTCTGCCATTTTTGGTCACCCGTTGTAAAATTGTTCTTTGGTTGTGCTTGTTTGTGAAGACGCTGCCTTGATCAAGACAGTAGCTCCACCTTGTGTTAAACCTAAGAAGTGCAATACACTGAAGAACAAGTTCGTGTGTTGGCCATATTTCATTATATTTTTAGAATTTGCTGCCGTTAGCGAATGGATTGGATGTATGAGAGTCCACGCAGTGCACCTCCGCCTCCCTAATGCTAAGACGTGAATTGAGATCGCTGGCCACTTTGATATACCGGGCACCCAAAAGAGATGAACAGGATTGTTTTGTAGTTCATTTGTCTAATGGTTTTCACAAATTTGTATGTACAAATGTCAGTGTGCCCTCCTCATCCCTTCTTATGATATACTGAGATGCCACACACATAATTACTGTACATATGTTGAGTCGGCACGGTGGCTGTAGGGTAGGTGGCAGGAATGGCATTCCAGCCACTGCAAGAAACCTCCATTCAAAGTAGTGTGGTGCTGAGGTGTCATCCATTGCACGGCTAAACTCAGGTTCTAATTTGGAACCCTGAACTGGTTCGTTGTGCCGTGGGTGCAGTATCAGTGCATGCTCGCCAAACCTCATGTGTTGAGGCCAAATATCCAGGGTGTCGGGTTTGAACAGGGTAACTTATCATTCAGAGAGTGGGAACTGGAAATCTTCGGGGCAGATTTGTACATGAATTCGCCTTAATCCTGCACTTTATTTGGTTTGTACAATGCTATATACTGTATACCCTGCCGTTCTTCTTAAACTCTGTGAAGTGCCTTGAGCATGGGAAAGGCGCTATATAAAATGTACTATTATTATTACATGAAAGCCATAAATGTTTGGTTTCTTTGGGCCTGTAATTATCGGACGTCACAAAGTAGGTGGACATTCAGTGCCTCTCACAATAACAACGGCAACACTTATTGACACTTATTTTTTGCCGTCATCGATATTCAAAATGGCATACAACGCTTACTTGAGGGCATATAACATTTCTTGCACAATGCAACAATTTTACCACACAACGTTTACACAGATTCCACTGTTTTAAGTGTTTTACACATTTGCTGTACCCGAGATATTCCACCACTGGTCTAATTTTCCTTGGCAGCTGCTGCCCGTGCTGTTGCTCCTCTTTTGTCCGATATGCCATTGATCTTCATGCGCTGCCACCGGCACGTCTTCCTCTGCTGACACTCTGTTTCTCAGATTGGTAGTCCCCTGCTTGATCAAAGCTCGACTCGTAGGATCTTGTTAAAAAAAAACGCCATGACTGAAACCGGATGAACCCAGCCGGGATTGCACCGAATGAAACCCCGTGTTGTGCCACTGCCCATTCCACGCCACAGCAAACAGGAATTAATTCTGAGATACGGAGATCGTGGACTGGATGGCAGCGCATCGCCTCGTGAACAGAGAGCGGGGGAGGGAAGAGAAGGTGTGCAAAAGTCGGAGCGCTCTGTCTGTTGCGTCATCACGCTGTGTCTGTTGCGTCATCACGCTCGCAGGTTATGCGTGAGCATGCGCACGTGTTATTTCTGTATCTGATACGCAGAAGGAGTCTGCACGTTGCCGCATTTTTTCAATTGTTTGACTTTGTGCGCGTCCGTTTGTAAGTTATACGCTTTGCTGTTAATTTTATTAGAAATGTAATCGTTATTCTGCAAGTAATGATAAAGCTCTTAATCATGCTTTACTCACGTGTTCAGGCAACCGTTTATGTCAGTTTAATGTTTAAAACTGTATGAAGTACGTTCAGAAATGTTGTTTCTTTATTAATATATAAGAGCTTCTAGAGAAAAAAAAAAAAAAGACTTACCAACCACCCTATTCTCAGATTTCAGTTTACCAGCTGAAAATAATATCTCGGAGCTTGTAACAAAATCTAATTCTTCAACATGCCAATTAGATCCGATACCTACAAGCTTTGTTAAGTCTTGTCTGTCTCCTATATCCCCCATGATAACTACTATAGTTAACTCTTCCCTTACCACAGGCACGGTCCCCCTCTCACTAAAAACAGCCTCAATTACTCCAATTGTAGTTTAGACCCAAATATTCTTAACAATTATCGGCCTATTTCAAATGTTCCATTTATGTCCAAAATTCTGGAAAGGATAGTTGCCTCCTAACTCCAGTCCCACCTTTCAAAAAATACCCTTTTTTGAACCGTTTCAATCAGGGTTTCGCCTTAAACACAGCACAGAAACTGCCCTGGTGAAAATCGCAAATGATCCTTTCCAGACAGCTGACATGGGACTTTTATCAATTCTTGTGCTTCTTGACCTCAGCTCTGCATTCGGCACCATATCTCGCCAGATACTTTTGAAACATCTAGCTAGTCTTGGACTCTCGGTGGTTTTCTTCCTACCTCACTGATAGGAAGCAATTTTTTTCAAATAAAGGGCTTTAAATCTGAGAAGCTTTAAATCTGAGAACGCAGTCGTTACTCAGGGAGATCCGCAGGGTTCTGTTTTGGGGGCCGCTTCTTTTTCTCATTTATATCTTTCGGCACCATGATATTAAGTTTCATTGCTATGCTGATGACACACAGCTATATCTATCCACTAAATCTGCTTCTGTTTTCCCTCCAGATGCCCTTATGGCATGTCCATCCATCCATTTTCTTACCCGCTGAATCCGAATACAGGGTCACGGGGGTCTGCTGGAGCCAATCCCTGCCAACACAGGGCACAAGGCAGGAACCAATCCTGGGCAGGGTGCCAACCCACCGCAGCCTTATGGCATGTCTCCAAGACATAAAGACATGGATGACTCACAGTTTCCTCCAACTATACAGCAATAAAACTGAGGTGCTCCTCATTGGCTCTAAATCTACACTTGCTAAGGTTAACCATTCTTCTCTTTTAATTAACAATATTAACACGAATATTTCTTCCCAAGTTAAGAGTCTGGGCATTATTCTTGACAGTACTCTCTCTTTTTCCTCCCATATAAGTAACATTTCTCAGACTGCCTTCTTCCATCTCTGAAACATTTCTAGACTCTGTCCTGTTCTTACACAACACAGTATTGAAGTATCGGTTAATGCCCGAGTCACCTCACGTATAGATTACTGTAATGCTATTCTATCTGGCATCCCACAAAACGCAAGCATCGCTTACAACTTCTTCAAAATTCTGCTTCCAGGATAATAACCTGCTGTTCTAAATCCACTGAATATATTTACACCGATTCTCTCTCAACTTCACTGGCTCCCTGTTAACTACAGAATACAATACTAAATACCGCTCTGAACATTTAAAGCTCTCCACAACCTCACTGATCTCCTACAGACTGACACTCCTCTTGTTCACTCAGATCCTGTAATTTGAGAGGATTCAGTCTGGCAATATGGTGCAGCCTTAGTTTGTAGAAGACAGACACAACTGAAGACATGAGTATAAAATGATGGTTGTCAATTTCAAACTGTTTCCTCGATGTGCTCCTTGAGAGAAAAAACATCAAGTTTGAGAAACGTTAACAGCTAACAACAATCTACATAGTTAATGACTAAATACGTTTAGCCAAAATGTTGTTTGGAGGCTCACTTGAGCACATGAATGCATAGCGAAGTATCGGTTAATGCCCGAGTCACCTCACGTATAGATTACTGTAATGCTATTCTATCTGGCATCCCACAAAAATGTATCCATGGCTTACAACATATTCAAAATTCTGCTGCCAGGATAATAACCTGCTGTTCTGAACCCACTGAACATATCACACCGATTCTCTCTCAACTTCACTGGCTCCCTGTTCACTACAGAATACAATACTAAATACCGCTCTGAACATTTAAAGCTCCTCCATACATCACTGATCTCCTCCAGACTGACAATCCTCTCGTTCACTCAGATCCTCATCTGCAGCTCGACTTTCTGTACCACACATCAAATTCTGTACTATGGGAGCTCGAGCGTCTCTCCTAGTGCTCCTCAACTTGGGAATTCTCTTCCCTCTCATACAGTGGCTTGCAAAAGTATTCGGCCCCCTTGAACTTTTCCACATTTTGTCACATTACAGCCACAAACATGAATCAATTTCATTGGAATTCCACGTGAAAGACCAATACAAAGTGGTGTACACGTGAGAAGTGGAACGAAAATCATACATGATTCCAAACATTTTTTACAAATAATAACTGAAAAGTGGGGTGTGCGTAATTATTCAGCCCCCTGAGTCAATACTTTGTAGAACCACCTTTTGCTGCAATTACAGCTGCCAGTCTTGTAGGGTATGTCTCTACCAGCTTTGCACATCTAGAGACTGAAATCCTTGCCCATTCTTCTTTGCAAAGCAGCTCCAGCTCAGTCAGATTAGATGGACAGCGTTTGTGAACAGCAGTTTTCAGATCTTGCCACAGATTCTTGATTGGATTTAGATCTGGACTTTGACTGGGCCATTCTAACACATGGATATGTTTTGTTTTAAACCATCCCATTGTTGCCCTGGCTTTATGTTTAGGGTCGTTGTCCTGCTGGAAGGTGAACCTCTGCCCCAGTCTCAAGTCTTTTGCAGACTCCAAGAGGTTTTCTTCCAAGATTGCCCTGTATTTGCCTCCATCCATCTTCCCATCAACTCTGACCAGCCTCCCTGTCCCTGCTGAAGAGAAGCACCCCAGAGCATGATGCTGCCACCACCATATTTCACAGTGGGGATAGTGTGTTCAGAGTGATGTGCAGTGTTAGTTTTCCGCCACACATAGCATTTTGCATTTTCACCAAAGCTCCATTTTGGTCTCATCTGACCAGAGCACCTTCTTCCACATGTTTGCTGTGTCCCCCACATGGCTTGTGGCAAACTGCAAACGGGACTTCTTATGGTATTCTGTTAACAATGGCTTTCTTCTTGCCACTCTTCCATAAAGGCCAACTTTGTGCAGTGCATGACTAATAGTTGTCCTATGGACAGATTCCCCCACCTGAGCTGTAGATCTCTGCAACTCGTCCAGAGTCACCATGGGCCTCTTGGCTGCATTTCTGATCAGCGCTCCTCTTGTTCGGCCTGTGAGTTTAGGTGGACGGCCTTGTCTTAGTAGGTTTACAGTTGTGCCGTACTCCTTCCATTTCTGAATGATCGCTTGAACAGTGCTCCGTGGGATGTTCAAGGCTTTGGAAATCTTTTTGTAGCCTAAGCCTGCTTTAAATTTCTCAATAACTTTATCCCTGACCTGTCTGGTGTGTTCTTTGGACTTCATGATGTTGTTGCTCCCAATATTCTCTTAGACAACCTCTGAGGCCGTCACAGAGCAGCTGTATTGGTACTGACATTCGATTACACACAGGTGCACTCTATTTAGTCATTAGCACTCATCAGGCAAAGTCTATGGGCAACTGACTGCACTCGGACCAAAGGGGGCTGAATAATTATGCACACCCCACTTTGCAGTTATTTATTTGTAAAAAATGTTTGGAATCACGTATGATTTTCGTTCCACTTCTCAAGTGTACACCACTTTGTATTGGTCTTTCCGTGGAATTCCAATATAATTGATTCATGTTTGTGGCTGTAATGTGACAAAATGTGGAAAAGTTCAAGGGGGCCGAATACTTTTGCAAGCCACTGCATATATAAAATTATTAACTGTTTATAAGAAATTAAACAGGTGTTCCTAATAATGCTTTAGGTGAGTATATATATATATATATATATTGTCACACACGCGCATGGGAGGCAGCTAAAGGGCTCGAGTGAAGGCAGTTCTGAGCCATGCCGGGATGTGGCAGAGCGCACTAACTCTCTTTCTCACTTCCCTGTAGACCTAACCCGGGAGGTTCCACCTGTCTCTCTGGACGTCACTTCTGGGACCGAGCCAATGGAGACAGACCTTGCCAGCTCCGCCCCTGATGTCACATCCGGGACTAAACCAATGAACGATGAACACGTGCCCGACCCTTATGACCTCACTTCCTGTCTCCCCCTTTAAAAGCCTTCCCTTTTCCCTTCTGTGTCAGTCTTGTTTTGGACTCTGTTGTAAGCACTTCAGTGCTGGTATTTAAAGGAAAAACGAAGTTGCAGCCAGGATACCGAATTACATGGGTGGCTGCCCCAAACCTTTTTCTGTCTTTGTCTCGTTTTGTGACAGTGGCATAGTCGGCAGGATGGAGAAGTCCCAGAAGAGAAGGGGACAGGACCTGCAAAACACCCAGGTGGGAGCGTGCGGGCCGAGTATTCAGGCGGGAGGGTGCCCGTGGTTCGGCGAGACCGGTGCGGGCTCCGCTCCCAGCACGCAGAACTAGGCCATCTAGAGAGGCCAGGGAGTGTGCGGGTGGGGCTCACCAGTGGGCTGCCCTGGGGGGAGACAAGAGGGACTCAGTATGCTCTCTTGGGGAGAGTGCCTGCCCCCAGTGAAACCACAGCCCCTTTACCACCTTGGGGTGCCCCAGACGGGCAGGTGAGTAAAAGAACGAAGTGGAGGTTGGACCCTGAGAGGCCGACCAGTAAACAAGCCTGGTCCTTATGGGCAAAAGTATGGCAGTGGCTACGGCCCTTGGAAAACAAGCCCTACCAGGTCATTGAGCAGGTAGCTGCTATCTGCTCCTGAAAGCACTTCCCCAGGGCTTCACCCAGCCGGTCTGGGGCGTGCAGTTTGAACATGTCAGGGCTCATAGAGCTTCTGGAAACACAGAGGCGGCCTCACACTCTGGGAGAGCAGAACCGTCCTTCTGCCAAACTCAGCCGGGTATGTCCCAAGACCTAGCCCCTCCCTGTATAACCCGGAGCTTGCATCGGCGTCGCGCGCGCTGGCACGCAAAACCGCTTGGAGGCGAGGAGGAATGCAGGTGGAGGGGAGGAGGGCTTGGTGTGCTCTGACAAACCCGTTGGCGGTCCCGCATACAGGCGTGGTGATCGTTAGCGGGTTTAAAACTTCCGCTCTGCTCGATTCCGCAGCAACATTTCCATTGTTGCCCGCCGCTTTGTGCTACGCGACAATGGCTAAAATTCAAGACCAGTATAACCTGTGTCCACGGGGAAACCCGCTGGTACAGCACCGCCGCTTGTGTCATTAGCTACGGAGGATCAGTCCAGAAAGTAACCGTGGCAATCCTTCCTGATCCTCCACACCCGGTGATACTAGGGCGGGACTGGTCTGACATTAAAAGCGGTGAGACACATACCACTCCGGGGTTAAGTTGGGCCTCGTTATGGACGGAGATGAACCGTCTCAAGCTGCCTCCACGCCGTGTAATCAGCCGGCAGAGAGGTGAAGCAGCCCCTGGCTGACGTGGCAACTCCGGCGCCGCAGGCTGACACGTCATCCACCAACGCCGCGGCGGCGGGAGGAAACCACGCCCATTGAGGTCGGCGCTGACCCTCTCTCCGTGTTGCGGTTTCAATTTAAAAGACGCCGGCTTCTTTCAAAGGGAGCAATGGAATGGCGACTCCCTGAAGTTTGTAAAAAATGCAGTGGTCCTTGTCAATGGCCAGCGCACTAGTCAGTCGATGCCACAGGGCCCCTACTTTGTGTTAGATAATGACCTCCTTTACCGTGTAGCAATGCATGACGGGCAGGAGACGAGGCTGCTGCTAGTGCAGCGTACCTTCGGCGGCAGGTCTGCGAGCTAGCACACGCCCACCTCCTAGGTGGCCACCTGGGCACCGAAAAAACTCTGGAGCGGATCAAGCTCCGGTTTTACTGGCCAGGAATTAATGAGGAGGTTCGCCGCTTTGGCGCTTCCTGCCCGGAGTGTCAACTGCGACAGATTCCTAGGAGGGACCGTGCTCCTCTTGTTCCTATTCCCTTGATTGGCGTTCCCTTCCACAGAATCGGGTCGACCTGGTGGGACCTCTAGAGCCCTCAGCCCGAGGACACAAGTACATTTTAGTCCTCGTGGATTATGCTACACGATACCCCGAAGCTGTTCCGTTGCGCTCAGCTACCTCTAAAGCCATCGCACGGGAATTACTAGGGGTATTGGCGCGTGGGGATCCCCAAAGAAGTCTTGACAGACCAGGGGACCCCCTTCACCTCGGAGACGTTCAAGGAGACTGCCAGATTACTGAAAATAAAGCATTTAAAACCTCGGTGTATCATCCTCAAACCGACGGATTAGTAGAGAGGTTTAATCAAACTCTCAAGCAAATGCTACGTAAGGTGGTCAGCGAGGATGGAAGGAACTGGGATCAGCTCCTCCCCCTCGTCCTTTTTGCCTATCGGGAAGTCCCACAAGCCTCCACGGGGTTCTCCCCCTTTGAACTACTGTATGGGCGACAACCTCGGGGCAAATTGGATATTTTGAAAGAAGGCTGGGAAGAAGAGGCTCTTCCCACCACTAACATACTGGAGTATATCGCAGTTCGCGATAGATTTGGAAAGATTCGCCTGTCCTTAAAAGTCACATGGAGGAGGCTCAAGCAGCACAGGTTCG